>NW_027464595.1:10299750-10622000 GCF_043290135.1 Rhipicephalus microplus
ACTCCGCAACTAAAAACTCCACAGCTAGAAAGTCCGCAACTAGAAACTCTGCAACTAGAAACTCCGCTACTAGAAACTCCACAGCTAGAAAATCCACCACTAGAAACTCCACAACTAGCAACACCACAACTACAGACTCCGCAACTAGAAACTCCGCAACTAGAAACCCCGCAACTAGAGACTCCACAACTAGAGACTTCACAACTAGAAACTGCGCAACTAGAAAATCCACAACTAGAAACTCCACAGCCAGAAACTCCACATTTTGAAACACCACAACTAGATACTCCACAACTACAAATTCCATAACTAGAAACTCCACAACTAGAAACTCCACAACTTGAAACTCAACAAATAGATACTCCACAACTATGGACTGCACAACTAGAAACTCTAACACTAGAGACTCCACAACCAGAAACTCCGCAACTAAAAACTCCGCAACTAGAAACTCCACAGCTAGAAAATCCACAGCTAGAAATTCCACAACTAGAAACTCCACAAGTACGAACTCCGCAACTATAAACTCCACAACTAGACAATCCGCAACTAGGAACTCTACAACTTCAAAATCCACAACTAAACTAAAAACTTCACAACTTGAAACTCCACAACTAGATACTCCACAACTACAAACTCCACTACTAGAAACTCCACAACTTGAAACTCCGCAACTAGAAACTCCGCCACTACAATCTCCACAACTGGACAACTCCGCAACTAGAAACTCTGCAATTAGAAACTCCGCAACTAGAAACTCCAGAGCTGAGAAACTCCACAACTACAACCTCCACAACTAGAGACTCCACAACTAGAAACTCCACAAATAGAGACTCCACCACTAGGAACTCCACAACTAGAGACTCCACAACCAGAAACTCCACAGCTAGAAATTCCACAGCTTGAGACTTCGTATGTAGAGACTCGGCAACTAGAAACACAACAACTAGAAACTCCACAACGAGAAACTCCACAACTAGAAACTCCACAACTTGAAACACCACAACTAGATACTCCACAAAAACAAATTTCATAATTAGGAACTCCACAGCTAGAAAGCCCGCAACTAGAAACTCTGCAACTAGAAACTCCGCAACTAGAAACTCCACAACTAGCAACTCCACAACTACAGACTCCGCAACTAGAAAACTCCGCAACTAGAAACTCCCAACCAGACACTGCGCAACTAGGAACTCTACAACTTCAAAATCCACAACTAGAAACTCCCCAACTTGAAACACCACAACTAGATACTCCACAACTACCAACTCCACAACTAGAAACTCCGCAACTAGAAACTCCGCCACTAGAAACTCCACAACTATTAAACTCCGCAACTAGAAAATCTGCAACTAGAAACTCCGCAACTAGAAACTCCACAGCTAGAAACTTCACTACTTGAAACACCACAACCAGATACTCCACAACTACGAATTCCACAACTAGAAACTCCACAGCTAGGAAGTCCGCAACTAGAAACTCTGCAACTAGAAACTCCACAACTAGAAACTGCACACCTAGAAAATCCACCACTAAAATCTCCACAACTAGCTACTCCACAACTAAAGACTCCGGAACTAGAAAACTCCGCAACTAGAAACTCCACAACTTGAGACTTCGAAACTACAAACTCCACAACTAGAAACTCCACAACTAGAAACTCCACAACTAGAAACTCCGCAACTAGAAACTCCACAGCTAAAAAGTCCGCTACTAGAAACTCTGCAACTAGAAACTCCGCAACTAGAAATTCAACAGCTAGAAAATCCACCACTAGAAACTCCACAACTAGCAACTCCCAACTAGACACTCCGCAACTAGGAACTCTACAACTTCAAAATCCACAACTAGAAACTCCACAACTTGAAACTCCACAACTAGATACTCCACAACTACAAACTCTACAACTACAAACTCCACAACTTGAAACTCCGCAACTAGAAACTCCATAACTAGAAACTCCACTACTAGAAAACTCCGCAACTAGAAACTCTGCAACTTGAAACTCCGCAACTAGAAACTCCACAACTTGAGATTTTGCTACTAGAAACTCGGCGACTAGAAACTCAACCACTAGAAACTCCCCAACTTGAAACACCACAACTAGATACTCCACAACTACAAACTCCACAACTAGAAGCTCTGCAACTAAAAACTCCGCCACTAGAAACTCCACAACTATTACTCTCCGCAACTAGAAAATCTGCAACTAGAAACTCCGCAACTAGAAACTCCACAGCTAGAAACTTCACTACTTGAAACACCACAACCAGATACTCCACATCTACGAATTCCACAACTAGAAACTCCACAGCTAGGAAGTCCGCAACTAGAAACTCTGCAACTAGAAACTCCGCAACTAGAAACTGCACAGCTAGAAAATCCACCAATAAAAACTCCACAACTAGCTACTCCACAACTAAAGACTCCGGAACTAGAAAACTCCGCAACTAGAAACTCCCAACTAGACTTTCCGCAACAAGAAACTCCGCAACTAGAAACTCCACAACTTGAGACTTCGAAACTACAAACTCCACAACTAGAAGCTCCACAACTAGAAACTCCACAACTAGAAACTCCACAACTAGAAACTCCGCAACTAGAAACTCCACAGCTAGAAAGTCCGCAACTAGAAACTCTGCAACTAGAAACTCCGCAACTAGAAATTCCACAGCTAGAAAATCCACCACTAGAAACTCCACAACTAGCAACTCCCAACTAGACACTGCAACTACGAACTCTACAACTTCAAAATCCACAACTAGAAACTCCACAACTTGAAACTCTACAACTAGATACTCCACAACTACAAACTCCAACTACAAACTCCACAGCTTGAAACTCCGCAACTAGAAACTCCATAACTAGAAACTCCACTACTAGAAAACTCCACAACTAGAAACTCTGCAACTAGAAACTCCACAACTAGAAACTCCACAACTTGAGATTTCGCTACTAGAAACTCGGCAACTAGAAACTCAACCACTAGAAACCCCACAACTAGAAACTTCTCAACTAAAAACTCCACAACTTGAAACACCACAACTAGATACTCCACAACTACAAACTCCACAACTAGAAACTCCGCAATTAGAAACTCCACAAATAGAAACTCCACAACTTGAAACTCCATAACTAGAAACTCCACTACTAGAAAACTCCACAACTAGAAACTCTGCAACTAGAAACTCCGCAACTAGAAACTCCACAGCTAGAAACTTCACTACTTGAAACACTACAACTAGATACTCCAAAACTACGAATTCCACAACAATAAACTCCAACACTAGAAACTCCGCAACTAGAAACTCCCAACTTGACACTCCGCAACTAGGAACTCTACAACTTCAAAATCCACTACTAGAAACTCCACAACTTGAAACTCCACAACTAGATACTCCATAACTACAAACTCCACAACTACAAACTCCACAACTTGAAACTCCGCAACTAGAAACTCCATAACTAGAAACTCCACTACTAGAAAACTCCGCAACTAGAAACTCTGCAACTAGAAACTCCGCAACTAGAAGCTCCACAGCTAGAAACTTCACTACTTGAAACACCACAACTAGATACTTCAAAACTACGAATTCCACAACTAGAAACTCCGCAACTAGAAACTCCACAAGTAGAAACTCCGCAACTAGAAACTCCACAGCTAGAAACTCCACAACTTGAGATTTTGCTACTAGAAACTCGGCAACTAGAAACTCAACCACTAGAAACTCCACAACTAGAAACTTCTCAACTAAAAACTCCACAACTTGAAACACCACAGCTATATACTCCACAACTACATACTCCACAACTACAAACTCCACAACTAGAAACTCCACAACTAGAAACTCCACAACTAGAAATTCCACAACTTGAAACTCCATAACTAGAAACTCCACTACTAGAAAACTCCACAACTAGAAACTCTGAAACTAGAAACTCCGCAACTAGAAACTCCACAGCTAGAAACTTCACTACTTTAAACACTACAACTAGATACTCCAAAACTACGAATTCCGCAACAATAAACTCCAACACTAGAAACTCTGCAACTAGAAACTCCACAACTAGAAACTCCTCAACTAGAAACTCCACAACTTGAAACACCACAACTAGATTCTCTAGAAACTCCACAACTAGAAACTCCACAACTTGAAACTCCGCAACTACAAATTCCACAACTAGAAACTCCACAACTTGAAACACCACAACTAGATACTCCACAACTAGAAACTCCACAACTAGAAGCTCCACAACTAGAAATTCCGCAACTAGAAACTCCACAACTAGAGACTCCATAACTCTAAACTTCACAACTAGAAACTCCACAACCAGAAACTCCACAAATAGAAACTCCGCAACTAGAAATCCCACAACTAGAGACTCCACAACAAGAGACTTCACAACTAGAAACTCCGCAACTAGAGACTCCACAACCAGAAACTCCACAGCTAGAAATTCCACAGCTTGAGACTTCGTATGTAGAGACTCGGCAACTAGAAACACAACAACTAGAAACTCCACAACGAGAATCTCCACAACTAGAAACTCCACAACTTCAAACACCACAACTAGATACTCCTCAAAAACAAATTTCATAACTAGAAACTCCACAGCTAGAAAGTCCGCAACTAGGAAGTCTCCAACTAGAAACTCCGCAACTAGAAACTCCACAGCTAGAAAATCCACGACTAGAAACTCCACAACTAGCAACTCCACAACTACAGACTCCGCAACTAGAAAACTCCGCAACTAGAAACTCCCAACCAGACACTCCGCAACTAGGAACTCTACAACTTCAAAATCCACAACTAGAAACTCCCCAACTTGAAACACCACAACTAGATACTCGACAACTACAAACTCCACAACTAGAAACTCCGCCACTAGAAACTCCACAACTATTAACCTCCGCCACTAGAAAATCTGCAACTAGAAACTTCCCAACTAGAAACTCCACAGCTAGAAACTTCACTACTTGAAACACCACAACCAGATACTCCACAACTACGAATTCCACAACTAGAAACTCCACAGCTAGGAAGTCCGCAACTAGAAACTCTGCAACTAGAAACTCCGCAACTAGAAACTGCACAGCTAGAAAATCCACCAATAAAAACTCCACAACTAGCTACTCCACAACTAAAGACTCCGGAACTAGAAAACTCCGCAACTAGAAACTCCCAGCTAGACTTTCCGCAACAAGAAACTCCGCAACTAGAAACTCCACAACTTGAGACTTCGAAACTACAAACTCCACAACTAGAAGCTCCACAACTAGAAACTCCACAACTAGAAACTCCACAACTAGAAACTCCGCAACTAGAAACTCCACAGCTAGAAAGTCCGCAACTAGAAACTCTGCAACTAGAAACTCCGCAACTAGAAATTCCACAGCTAGAAAATCCACCACTAGAAACTCCACAACTAGCAACTCCCAACTAGACACTCTGCAACTACGAACTCTACAACTTCAAAATCCACAACTAGAAACTCCACAACTTGAAACTCCACAACTAGATACTCCACAACTACAAACTCCACAACTACAAACTCCACAGCTTGAAACTCCGCAACTAGAAACTCCATAACTAGAAACTCCACTACTAGAAAACTCCACAACTAGAAACTCTGCAACTAGAAACTCCGCAACTAGAAACTCCACAACTTGAGATTTCACTACTAGAAACTCGGCAACTAGAAACTCAACCACTAGAAACTCTACAACTAGAAACTTCTCAACTAAAAACTCCACAACTTGAAACACCACAACTAGATACTCCACAACTACAAACTCCACAACTAGAAACTCCACAATTAGAAACTCCACAAATAGAAACTCCACAACTTGAAACTCCATAACTAGAAACTCCACTACTAGAAAACTCCACAACTAGAAACTCTGCAACTAGAAACTGCGCAACTAGAAACTCCACAGCTAGAAACTTCACTACTTGAAACACTACAACTAGATACTCCAAAACTACGAATTCCACAACAATAAACTCCAACACTAGAAACTCCGCAACTAGAAACTCCCAACTTGACATTCCGCAACTAGGAACTCTACAACTTCAAAATCCACTACTAGAAACTCCACAACTTGAAACTCCACAACTAGATACTCCATAACTACAAACTCCACAACTACAAACTCCACAACTTGAAACTCCGCAACTAGAAACTCCATAACTAGAAACTCCACTACTAGAAAACTCCGCAACTAGAAACTCTGCAACTAGAAACTCCGCAACTAGAAACTCCACAGCTAGAAACTTCACTACTTGAAACACCACAACTAGATACTTCAAAACTACGAATTCCACAACTAGAAACTCCGCAACTAGAAACTCCACAACTAGAAACTCCACAACTAATAAACTCCGCAACTAGAAAATCTGCAACTAGAAACTCCACAGTTAGATACTTCACTACTTGAAACACCACAACTAGATACTCCACAAATACAAATTCCGCAAGTAGAAACTCCACGGCTAGAAAGTCCACAACTAGAATCTCTGCAACTAGAAACTCCACAACTAGAAACTGCACAGCTAGAAAATCAACCACTAGAAACTCCACAACTAGAAACTCCAAAACTTGAATTACCACAACTAGATACTACACAACTACAAACTCCACAACTACAAACTCCACAACTTGAAACTCCGCAACTAGAAACTCCATAACTAGAAACTCCACTACTAGAAAACTCCGCAACTAGAAACTCTGCAACTAGAAACTCCGCAACTAGAAACTCCACAGCTAGAAACTTCACTACTTGAAACACCACAGCTAGAAACTCCAAAACTTGAATTACCACAACTAGATACTACACAACTACAAACTCCACAACTAGAAACTCCACAACTTGAAACTCCACTACTAGAAAACTCCACAACTAGAAACTCCACAGCTAGAAACTTCACTACTTGAAACACTACAACTAGATACTCCAAAACTACGAATTCCACAACAATAAACTCTAACACTAGAAACTCCGCAACTATAAACTCCACAACTAGAAACTCCTCAACTAGAAACTCCACAACTTGAAACACCACAACTAGATACTCTAGAAACTCCACAACTAGAAACTCCACAACTTGAAACTCCGCCACTACAAATTCCACAACTAGAAACTCCACAACTTGAAACCCAACAAATAGATACTCCACAACTACGGACTCCAAAACTAGAAACTGCAACACTAGAAACCCCACAACCAGAAACTCCGACCTAAAACTCCGCAACTAGAAACTCCACAACTACAAACTCCACAACTAGAGACTCCACAACAAGAAACTCCAACACTAGAAACTCCACAACTTGAAACTCCACAAATAATAAACTCCACAACTAGAAAATCTGCAACTAGAAACTCCACAGTTAGATACTTCACTACTTGAAACACCACAACTAAAACTCCGCAACTATAAACTCCGCTACTAAAAACTCCACAGCTAGAAAGTCCGCAACTAGAAACTCTGCAACTAGAAACTCCGCAACTAGAAACTCCACAGCTAGAAAATCCACCACTAGAAACTCCACAACTAGCAACACCACAACTACAGACTCCGCAACTAGAAACTCCGCAACTAGAAATCCCACAACTAGAGGCTCCACAACTAGAGACTTCACAACTAGAAACTGCGCAACTAGAAAATCCACAACTAGAAACTCCACAGCTAGAAACTCCACATTTTGAAACACCACAACTAGATACTCCACAACTACAAATTCCATAACTAGAAACTCCACAACTTGAAACTCCACAACTTGAAACTCAACAAATAGATACTCCACAACTATGGACTCCACAACTAGAAACTCTAACACTAGAATTTCCACAACCAGAAACTCCGCAACTAAAAACTCCGCAACTTGAGACTTCGCATTTAGAGACTCGGCAACTAGAAACTCAACAATTAGAAACTCCACAACTAGAAACTCCAAAACTAGAAACTCCACAACTTGAAACACCACAACTAGATACTCCACAACTACAAATTTCACAACTAAAAACTCCACAAATAAAAACTCCGCAACTATAAACTCCGAAAATAGAAACTCCACAGCTAGAAAGTCCGCAACTAGAAACTCCGCCACTGCAATCTTCACAACTGGAAAACTCTGCAACTAGAAACTCTGCAACTAGAAACTCTGCAACTAAAAACTCCACAGCTAGAAACTCCACAACTACAAACTCCACAACTAGAGACTCCACAACTAGAAACTCCACAACTACGAACTCCACAACTACGAACCCCAAAACTACAAACTCCACAACTAGAAAGTCCACAACTAGAAACTCCACAAATTTGGACTTCGCAACTAGAAATCCACAACTAGAGACTCCACAACTAGGAACTTCACAACTAGAGACTCCACAACCAGAAACTCCACAGCTAGAAACTCCACAACTAGAGACTTTACAACTAGAAACTCCGCAACTAGAAACTCCACAACTAGAAACTCCACAGCTAGAAACTCCAAAACTACGAATTCCACAACAATAAACTCTAACACTAGAAACTCCGCAACTATATACTCCACAACTAGAAACTCCTCAACTAGAAACTCCACAACTTGAAACACCACAACTAGATACTCTAGAAACTCCACAACTAGAAACTCCACAACTTGAAACTCCGCCACTACAAATTCCACAACTAGGAACTCCACAACTTGAAACCCAACAAATAGATACTCCACAACTACGGACTCCAAAACTAGAAACTGCAACACTAGAAACCCCACAACCAGAAACTCCGACCTAAAACTCCACAACTAGAAACTCCACAACTACAAACTCCACAACTAGAGACTCCACAACAAGAAACTCCAACACTAGAAACTCCACAACTTGAAACTCCACAACTAATAAACTCCACAACTAGAAAATCTGCAACTAGAAACTCCACAGTTAGATACTTCACTACTTGAAACACCACAACTAGATACTCCACAAATACAAATTCCGCAAGTAGAAACTCCACGGCTAGAAAGTCCACAACTAGAATCTCTGCAACTAGAAACTCCACAACTAGAAACTGCACAGCTAGAAAATCTACCACTAGAAACTCCACAACTACAGACTCCACAACTACAGACTCCACAACTAGAAACTCCACAACTAGAAACTCCACAACCAGAAACTCCGCAACTAGAAATCCCACAACTAGAGACTCCACAACTAGAGACTTCACAACTAGAAACTCCGCAACTAGAAACTCCACAACTAGAAACTCCAGAACTTGCAACCCCACAACTAGATACTCCACAACTACAAATTTCACAACTAGAAACTCCACAACTAAAACTCCGCAACTATAAACTCCGCAACTAAAAACTCCACAGCTAGAAAGTCCGCAACTAGAAACTCTGCAACTAGAAACTCCGCTACTAGAAACTCCACAGCTAGAAAATCCACCACTAGAAACTCCACAACTAGCAACACCACAACTACAGACTCCGCAACTAGAAACTCCGCAACTAGAAACCCCGCAACTAGAGACTCCACAACTAGAGACTTCACAACTAGAAACTGCGCAACTAGAAAATCCACAACTAGAAACTCCACAGCCAGAAACTCCACATTTTGAAACACCACAACTAGATACTCCACAACTACAAATTCCATAACTAGAAACTCCACAACTAGAAACTCCACAACTTGAAACTCAACAAATAGATACTCCACAACTATGGACTGCACAACTAGAAACTCTAACACTAGAGACTCCACAACCAGAAACTCCGCAACTAAAAACTCCGCAACTAGAAACTCCACAGCTAGAAAATCCACAGCTAGAAATTCCACAACTAGAAACTCCACAAGTACGAACTCCGCAACTATAAACTCCACAACTAGACAATCCGCAACTAGGAACTCTACAACTTCAAAATCCACAACTAAACTAAAAACTTCACAACTTGAAACTCCACAACTAGATACTCCACAACTACAAACTCCACTACTAGAAACTCCACAACTTGAAACTCCGCAACTAGAAACTCCGCCACTACAATCTCCACAACTGGACAACTCCGCAACTAGAAACTCTGCAATTAGAAACTCCGCAACTAGAAACTCCAGAGCTAGAAACTCCACAACTACAACCTCCACAACTAGAGACTCCACAACTAGAAACTCCACAAATAGAGACTCCACCACTAGGAACTCCACAACTAGAGACTCCACAACCAGAAACTCCACAGCTAGAAATTCCACAGCTTGAGACTTCGTATGTAGAGACTCGGCAACTAGAAACACAACAACTAGAAACTCCACAACGAGAAACTCCACAACTAGAAACTCCACAACTTGAAACACCACAACTAGATACTCCACAAAAACAAATTTCATAATTAGGAACTCCACAGCTAGAAAGCCCGCAACTAGAAACTCTGCAACTAGAAACTCCGCAACTAGAAACTCCACAACTAGCAACTCCACAACTACAGACTCCGCAACTAGAAAACTCCGCAACTAGAAACTCCCAACCAGACACTGCGCAACTAGGAACTCTACAACTTCAAAATCCACAACTAGAAACTCCCCAACTTGAAACACCACAACTAGATACTCCACAACTACCAACTCCACAACTAGAAACTCCGCAACTAGAAACTCCGCCACTAGAAACTCCACAACTATTAAACTCCGCAACTAGAAAATCTGCAACTAGAAACTCCGCAACTAGAAACTCCACAGCTAGAAACTTCACTACTTGAAACACCACAACCAGATACTCCACAACTACGAATTCCACAACTAGAAACTCCACAGCTAGGAAGTCCGCAACTAGAAACTCTGCAACTAGAAACTCCACAACTAGAAACTGCACACCTAGAAAATCCACCACTAAAATCTCCACAACTAGCTACTCCACAACTAAAGACTCCGGAACTAGAAAACTCCGCAACTAGAAACTCCACAACTTGAGACTTCGAAACTACAAACTCCACAACTAGAAACTCCACAACTAGAAACTCCACAACTAGAAACTCCGCAACTAGAAACTCCACAGCTAAAAAGTCCGCTACTAGAAACTCTGCAACTAGAAACTCCGCAACTAGAAATTCAACAGCTAGAAAATCCACCACTAGAAACTCCACAACTAGCAACTCCCAACTAGACACTCCGCAACTAGGAACTCTACAACTTCAAAATCCACAACTAGAAACTCCACAACTTGAAACTCCACAACTAGATACTCCACAACTACAAACTCTACAACTACAAACTCCACAACTTGAAACTCCGCAACTAGAAACTCCATAACTAGAAACTCCACTACTAGAAAACTCCGCAACTAGAAACTCTGCAACTTGAAACTCCGCAACTAGAAACTCCACAACTTGAGATTTTGCTACTAGAAACTCGGCGACTAGAAACTCAACCACTAGAAACTCCCCAACTTGAAACACCACAACTAGATACTCCACAACTACAAACTCCACAACTAGAAGCTCTGCAACTAAAAACTCCGCCACTAGAAACTCCACAACTATTACTCTCCGCAACTAGAAAATCTGCAACTAGAAACTCCGCAACTAGAAACTCCACAGCTAGAAACTTCACTACTTGAAACACCACAACCAGATACTCCACATCTACGAATTCCACAACTAGAAACTCCACAGCTAGGAAGTCCGCAACTAGAAACTCTGCAACTAGAAACTCCGCAACTAGAAACTGCACAGCTAGAAAATCCACCAATAAAAACTCCACAACTAGCTACTCCACAACTAAAGACTCCGGAACTAGAAAACTCCGCAACTAGAAACTCCCAACTAGACTTTCCGCAACAAGAAACTCCGCAACTAGAAACTCCACAACTTGAGACTTCGAAACTACAAACTCCACAACTAGAAGCTCCACAACTAGAAACTCCACAACTAGAAACTCCACAACTAGAAACTCCGCAACTAGAAACTCCACAGCTAGAAAGTCCGCAACTAGAAACTCTGCAACTAGAAACTCCGCAACTAGAAATTCCACAGCTAGAAAATCCACCACTAGAAACTCCACAACTAGCAACTCCCAACTAGACACTGCAACTACGAACTCTACAACTTCAAAATCCACAACTAGAAACTCCACAACTTGAAACTCTACAACTAGATACTCCACAACTACAAACTCCAACTACAAACTCCACAGCTTGAAACTCCGCAACTAGAAACTCCATAACTAGAAACTCCACTACTAGAAAACTCCACAACTAGAAACTCTGCAACTAGAAACTCCACAACTAGAAACTCCACAACTTGAGATTTCGCTACTAGAAACTCGGCAACTAGAAACTCAACCACTAGAAACCCCACAACTAGAAACTTCTCAACTAAAAACTCCACAACTTGAAACACCACAACTAGATACTCCACAACTACAAACTCCACAACTAGAAACTCCGCAATTAGAAACTCCACAAATAGAAACTCCACAACTTGAAACTCCATAACTAGAAACTCCACTACTAGAAAACTCCACAACTAGAAACTCTGCAACTAGAAACTCCGCAACTAGAAACTCCACAGCTAGAAACTTCACTACTTGAAACACTACAACTAGATACTCCAAAACTACGAATTCCACAACAATAAACTCCAACACTAGAAACTCCGCAACTAGAAACTCCCAACTTGACACTCCGCAACTAGGAACTCTACAACTTCAAAATCCACTACTAGAAACTCCACAACTTGAAACTCCACAACTAGATACTCCATAACTACAAACTCCACAACTACAAACTCCACAACTTGAAACTCCGCAACTAGAAACTCCATAACTAGAAACTCCACTACTAGAAAACTCCGCAACTAGAAACTCTGCAACTAGAAACTCCGCAACTAGAAGCTCCACAGCTAGAAACTTCACTACTTGAAACACCACAACTAGATACTTCAAAACTACGAATTCCACAACTAGAAACTCCGCAACTAGAAACTCCACAAGTAGAAACTCCGCAACTAGAAACTCCACAGCTAGAAACTCCACAACTTGAGATTTTGCTACTAGAAACTCGGCAACTAGAAACTCAACCACTAGAAACTCCACAACTAGAAACTTCTCAACTAAAAACTCCACAACTTGAAACACCACAGCTATATACTCCACAACTACATACTCCACAACTACAAACTCCACAACTAGAAACTCCACAACTAGAAACTCCACAACTAGAAATTCCACAACTTGAAACTCCATAACTAGAAACTCCACTACTAGAAAACTCCACAACTAGAAACTCTGAAACTAGAAACTCCGCAACTAGAAACTCCACAGCTAGAAACTTCACTACTTTAAACACTACAACTAGAT
This sequence comes from Rhipicephalus microplus, assembly GCF_043290135.1. NCBI lineage: Eukaryota > Metazoa > Arthropoda > Arachnida > Ixodida > Ixodidae > Rhipicephalus > Rhipicephalus microplus. Next base: position 10,313,084 of record NW_027464595.1, read on the forward strand.
ACTCCAAAACTACGAATTCCGCAACAATAAACTCCAACACTAGAAACTCTGCAACTAGAAACTCCACAACTAGAAACTCCTCAACTAGAAACTCCACAACTTGAAACACCACAACTAGATTCTCTAGAAACTCCACAACTAGAAACTCCACAACTTGAAACTCCGCAACTACAAATTCCACAACTAGAAACTCCACAACTTGAAACACCACAACTAGATACTCCACAACTAGAAACTCCACAACTAGAAGCTCCACAACTAGAAATTCCGCAACTAGAAACTCCACAACTAGAGACTCCATAACTCTAAACTTCACAACTAGAAACTCCACAACCAGAAACTCCACAAATAGAAACTCCGCAACTAGAAATCCCACAACTAGAGACTCCACAACAAGAGACTTCACAACTAGAAACTCCGCAACTAGAGACTCCACAACCAGAAACTCCACAGCTAGAAATTCCACAGCTTGAGACTTCGTATGTAGAGACTCGGCAACTAGAAACACAACAACTAGAAACTCCACAACGAGAATCTCCACAACTAGAAACTCCACAACTTCAAACACCACAACTAGATACTCCTCAAAAACAAATTTCATAACTAGAAACTCCACAGCTAGAAAGTCCGCAACTAGGAAGTCTCCAACTAGAAACTCCGCAACTAGAAACTCCACAGCTAGAAAATCCACGACTAGAAACTCCACAACTAGCAACTCCACAACTACAGACTCCGCAACTAGAAAACTCCGCAACTAGAAACTCCCAACCAGACACTCCGCAACTAGGAACTCTACAACTTCAAAATCCACAACTAGAAACTCCCCAACTTGAAACACCACAACTAGATACTCGACAACTACAAACTCCACAACTAGAAACTCCGCCACTAGAAACTCCACAACTATTAACCTCCGCCACTAGAAAATCTGCAACTAGAAACTTCCCAACTAGAAACTCCACAGCTAGAAACTTCACTACTTGAAACACCACAACCAGATACTCCACAACTACGAATTCCACAACTAGAAACTCCACAGCTAGGAAGTCCGCAACTAGAAACTCTGCAACTAGAAACTCCGCAACTAGAAACTGCACAGCTAGAAAATCCACCAATAAAAACTCCACAACTAGCTACTCCACAACTAAAGACTCCGGAACTAGAAAACTCCGCAACTAGAAACTCCCAGCTAGACTTTCCGCAACAAGAAACTCCGCAACTAGAAACTCCACAACTTGAGACTTCGAAACTACAAACTCCACAACTAGAAGCTCCACAACTAGAAACTCCACAACTAGAAACTCCACAACTAGAAACTCCGCAACTAGAAACTCCACAGCTAGAAAGTCCGCAACTAGAAACTCTGCAACTAGAAACTCCGCAACTAGAAATTCCACAGCTAGAAAATCCACCACTAGAAACTCCACAACTAGCAACTCCCAACTAGACACTCTGCAACTACGAACTCTACAACTTCAAAATCCACAACTAGAAACTCCACAACTTGAAACTCCACAACTAGATACTCCACAACTACAAACTCCACAACTACAAACTCCACAGCTTGAAACTCCGCAACTAGAAACTCCATAACTAGAAACTCCACTACTAGAAAACTCCACAACTAGAAACTCTGCAACTAGAAACTCCGCAACTAGAAACTCCACAACTTGAGATTTCACTACTAGAAACTCGGCAACTAGAAACTCAACCACTAGAAACTCTACAACTAGAAACTTCTCAACTAAAAACTCCACAACTTGAAACACCACAACTAGATACTCCACAACTACAAACTCCACAACTAGAAACTCCACAATTAGAAACTCCACAAATAGAAACTCCACAACTTGAAACTCCATAACTAGAAACTCCACTACTAGAAAACTCCACAACTAGAAACTCTGCAACTAGAAACTGCGCAACTAGAAACTCCACAGCTAGAAACTTCACTACTTGAAACACTACAACTAGATACTCCAAAACTACGAATTCCACAACAATAAACTCCAACACTAGAAACTCCGCAACTAGAAACTCCCAACTTGACATTCCGCAACTAGGAACTCTACAACTTCAAAATCCACTACTAGAAACTCCACAACTTGAAACTCCACAACTAGATACTCCATAACTACAAACTCCACAACTACAAACTCCACAACTTGAAACTCCGCAACTAGAAACTCCATAACTAGAAACTCCACTACTAGAAAACTCCGCAACTAGAAACTCTGCAACTAGAAACTCCGCAACTAGAAACTCCACAGCTAGAAACTTCACTACTTGAAACACCACAACTAGATACTTCAAAACTACGAATTCCACAACTAGAAACTCCGCAACTAGAAACTCCACAACTAGAAACTCCACAACTAATAAACTCCGCAACTAGAAAATCTGCAACTAGAAACTCCACAGTTAGATACTTCACTACTTGAAACACCACAACTAGATACTCCACAAATACAAATTCCGCAAGTAGAAACTCCACGGCTAGAAAGTCCACAACTAGAATCTCTGCAACTAGAAACTCCACAACTAGAAACTGCACAGCTAGAAAATCAACCACTAGAAACTCCACAACTAGAAACTCCAAAACTTGAATTACCACAACTAGATACTACACAACTACAAACTCCACAACTACAAACTCCACAACTTGAAACTCCGCAACTAGAAACTCCATAACTAGAAACTCCACTACTAGAAAACTCCGCAACTAGAAACTCTGCAACTAGAAACTCCGCAACTAGAAACTCCACAGCTAGAAACTTCACTACTTGAAACACCACAGCTAGAAACTCCAAAACTTGAATTACCACAACTAGATACTACACAACTACAAACTCCACAACTAGAAACTCCACAACTTGAAACTCCACTACTAGAAAACTCCACAACTAGAAACTCCACAGCTAGAAACTTCACTACTTGAAACACTACAACTAGATACTCCAAAACTACGAATTCCACAACAATAAACTCTAACACTAGAAACTCCGCAACTATAAACTCCACAACTAGAAACTCCTCAACTAGAAACTCCACAACTTGAAACACCACAACTAGATACTCTAGAAACTCCACAACTAGAAACTCCACAACTTGAAACTCCGCCACTACAAATTCCACAACTAGAAACTCCACAACTTGAAACCCAACAAATAGATACTCCACAACTACGGACTCCAAAACTAGAAACTGCAACACTAGAAACCCCACAACCAGAAACTCCGACCTAAAACTCCGCAACTAGAAACTCCACAACTACAAACTCCACAACTAGAGACTCCACAACAAGAAACTCCAACACTAGAAACTCCACAACTTGAAACTCCACAAATAATAAACTCCACAACTAGAAAATCTGCAACTAGAAACTCCACAGTTAGATACTTCACTACTTGAAACACCACAACTAGATACTCCACAAATACAAATTCCGCAAGTAGAAACTCCACGGCTAGAAAGTCCACAACTAGAATCTCTGCAACTAGAAACTCCACAACTAGAAACTGCACAGCTAGAAAATCTACCACTAGAAACTCCACAACTACAGACTCCACAACTACAGACTCCACAACTAGAAACTCCACAACTAGAAACTCCACAACCAGAAACTCCGCAACTAGAAATCCCACAACTAGAGACTCCACAACTAGAGACTTCACAACTAGAAACTCCGCAACTAGAAACTCCACAACTAGAAACTCCAGAACTTGCAACCCCACAACTAGATACTCCACAACTACAAATTTCACAACTAGAAACTCCTCAACTAAAACTCCGCAACTATAAACTCCCCAACTAAAAACTCCACAGCTAGAAAGTCCGCAACTAGAAACTCTGCAACTAGAAACTCCGCTACTAGAAACTCCACAGCTAGAAAATCCACCACTAGAAACTCCACAACTAGCAACACCACAACTACAGACTCCGCAACTAGAAACTCCGCAACTAGAAACCCCGCAACTAGAGACTCCACAACTAGAGACTTCACAACTAGAAACTGCGCAACTAGAAAATCCACAACTAGAAACTCCACAGCCAGAAACTCCACATTTTGAAACACCACAACTAGATACTCCACAACTACAAATTCCATAACTAGAAACTCCACAACTAGAAACTCCACAACTTGAAACTCAACAAATAGATACTCCACAACTATGGACTGCACAACTAGAAACTCTAACACTAGAGACTCCACAACCAGAAACTCCGCAACTAAAAACTCCGCAACTAGAAACTCCACAGCTAGAAAATCCACAGCTAGAAATTCCACAACTAGAAACTCCACAACTACCGACTCCGCAACTATAAACTCCACAACTAGACAATCCGCAACTAGGAACTCTACAACTTCAAAATCCACAACTAAACTAAAAACTTCACAACTTGAAACTCCACAACTAGATACTCCACAACTACAAACTCCACTACTAGAAACTCCACAACTTGAAACTCCGCAACTAGAAACTCCGCCACTACAATCTCCACAACTGGACAACTCCGCAACTAGAAACTCTGCAATTAGAAACTCCGCAACTAGAAACTCCAGAGCTAGAAACTCCACAACTACAACCTCCACAACTAGAGACTCCACAACTAGAAACTCCACAACTACAAGTCCCACAACTACGAACCCCACAACTACAAACTCAAAAACGGCAAATTCCACAACTAGAAACTCAACAACTTTAGACTTCGCAACTAGAAACTCCACAAATAGAGACTCCACAACTAGGAACTCCACAACTAGAGACTCCACAACCAGAAACTCCACAGCTAGAAATTCCACAGCTTGAGACTTCGTATGTAGAGACTCGGCAACTAGAAACACAACAACTAGAAACTCCACAACGAGAAACTCCACAACTAGAAACTCCACAACTTGAAACACCACAGCTAGATACTCCACAAAAACAAATTTCATAACTAGGAACTCCACAGCTAGAAAGCCCGAAAATAGAAACTCTGCAACTAGAAACTCCGCAACTAGAAACTCCACAACTAGCAACTCCACAACTACAGACTCCGCAACTAGAAAACTCCGCAACTAGAAACTCCCAACCAGACACTCCGCAACTAGGAACTCTACAACTTCAAAATCCACAACTAGAAACTCCCCAACTTGAAACACCACAACTAGATACTCCACAACTACCAACTCCACAACTAGAAACTCCGCAACTAGAAACTCCGCCACTAGAAACTCCACAACTATTAAACTCCGCAACTAGAAAATCTGCAACTAGAAACTCCGCAACTAGAAACTCCACAGCTAGAAACTTCACTACTTGAAACACCACAACCAGATACTCCACAACTACGAATTCCACAACTAGAAACTCCACAGCTAGAAACTCCACAACTAGAAACTGCACACCTAGAAAATCCACCACTAAAATCTCCACAACTAGCTACTCCACAACTAAAGACTCCGGAACTAGAAAACTCCGCAACTAGAAACTCCCAACTAGACTTTCCGCAACAAGAAACTCCGCAACTAGAAACTCCACAACTTGAGACTTCGAAACTACAAACTCCACAACTAGAAACTCCACAGCTAGAAACTCCACAACTAGAAACTCCACAACTAGAAACTCCGCAACTAGAAACTCCACAGCTAAAAAGTCCGCTACTAGAAACTCTGCAACTAGAAACTCCGCAACTAGAAATTCAACAGCTAGAAAATCCACCACTAGAAACTCCACAACTAGCAACTCCCAACTAGACACTCCGCAACTAGGAACTCTACAACTTCAAAATCCACAACTAGAAACTCCACAACTTGAAACTCCACAACTAGATACTCCACAACTACAAACTCTACAGCTACAAACTCCACAACTTGAAACTCCGCAACTAGAAACTCCATAACTAGAAACTCCACTACTAGAAAACTCCGCAACTAGAAACTCTGCAACTTGAAACTCCGCAACTAGAAACTCCACAACTTGAGATTTTGCTACTAGAAACTCGGCGACTAGAAACTCAACCACTAGAAACTCCACAACTAGAAACTTCTCAACTAAAACTCCAAAACTTGAAACACCACAACTAGATACTCCCTAACTACAAACTCCACAACTAGAAACTCCACAATTAGAAACTCCACAACTACAAACTTCACAACTTGAAACACCATAACTAGAAACTCCACTACTAGAAAACTCCCCAACTAGAAACTCTGCAACTAGAAACTCTGCAACTAGAAACTCCACAGCTAGAAACTTCACTACTTGAAACACTACAACTAGATACTCCAAAACTACGAATTCCACAACAATAAACTCCAACACTAGAAATTCCGCAACTAGAAACTCCCAACTTGACACTTCGCAACTAGGAACTCTACAACTTCAAAATCCACAACTATAAACTCCACAACTTGAAACTCCACAACTAGATACTCCATAACTACAAACTCCACAACTACAAACTCCACAACTTGAAACTCCGCAACTAGAAACTCCATAACTAGAAACTCCACTACTAGAAAACTCCGCAACTAGAAACTCTGCAACTAGAAACTCCGCAACTAGAAACTCCACAGCTAGAAACTTCACTACTTGAAACACCACAACTAGATACTTCACAACTACGAATTCCACAACTAGAAACTCCACAACTAGAAACTCCGCAACTAGAAACTCCGCAACTAGAAACTCCACAGCTAGAAACTCCACAACTTGAGATTTTGCTACTAGAAACTCGGCAACTAGAAACTCAACCACTAGAAACTCCACTACTAGAAACTTCTCAACCAAAAACTCCACAACTTGAAACACCACAACTACATACTCCACAACTACAAACTCCACAACTAGAAACTCCACAACTAGAAACTCCACAACTTGAAACTCCATAACTAGAAACTCCACTACTAGAAAACTCCACAACTAGAAACTCTGAAACTAGAAACTCCGCAACTAGAAACTCCACAGCTAGAAACTTCACTACTTTAAACACTACAACTAGATACTCCAAAACTACGAATTCCGCAACAATAAACTCCAACACTAGAAACTCTGCAACCAGAAACTCCACAACTAGAAACTCCTCAACTAGAAACTCCACAACTTGAAACACCACAACTAGATTCTCTAGAAACTCCACAACTAGAAACTGCACAACTTGAAACTCTGCAACTACAAATTCCACAACTAGAAACTCCACAACTTGAAACACCACAACTAGATACTCCACAACTAGAAACTCCACAACTAGAAGCTCCACAACTAGAAATTCCGCAACTAGAAACTCCACAACTAGAGACTCCATAACTCTAAACTTCACAACTAGAAACTCCACAACCAGAAACTCCACAAATAGAAACTCCGCAACTAGAAATCCCACAACTAGAGACTCCACAACAAGAGACTTCACAACTAGAAACTCCGCAACTAGAGACTCCACAACCAGAAACTCCACAGCTAGAAATTCCACAGCTTGAGACTTCGTATGTAGAGACTCGGCAACTAGAAACACAACAACTAGAAACTCCACAACGAGAAACTCCACAACTAGAAACTCCACAACTTCAAACACCACAACTAGATACTCCTCAAAAACAAATTTCATAACTAGAAACTCCACAGCTAGAAAGTCCGCAACTAGGAACTCTCCAACTAGAAACTCCGCAACTAGAAACTCCACAGCTAGAAAATCCACGACTAGAAACTCTACAATTAGCAACTCCACAACTACAGACTCCGCAACTAGAAAACTCCGCAACTAGAAACTCCCAACCAGACACTCCGCAACTAGGAACTCTACAACTTCAAAATCCACAACTAGAAACTCCCCAACTTGAAACACCACAACTAGATACTCCACAACTACAAACTCCACAACTAGAAACTCTGCAACAAAAAACTCCGCCACTAGAAACTCCACAACTATTAACCTCCGCAACTAGAAAATCTGCAACTAGAAACTCCGCAACTAGAAACTCCACAGCTAGAAACTTCACTACTTGAAACACCACAACCAGATACTCCACATCTACGAATTCCACAACTAGAAACTCCACAGCTAGGAAGTCCGCAACTAGAAACTCTGCAACTAGAAACTCCGCAACTAGAAACTGCACAGCTAGAAAATCCACCAATAAAAACTCCACAACTAGCTACTCCACAACTAAAGACTCCGGAACTAGAAAACTCCGCAACTAGAAACTCCCAACTAGACTTTCCGCAACAAGAAACTCCGCAACTAGAAACTCCACAACTTGAGACTTCGAAACTACAAACCCCACAACTAGAAACTTCTCAACTAAAAACTCCGCAACTTGAAACACCACAACTAGATACTCCACAACTACAAACTCCACAACTAGAAACTCCACAATTAGAAACTCCACAACTTGAAACTCCGCAACTAGAAACTCCATAACTAGAAACTCCACTACTAGAAAACTCCGCAACTAGAAACTCTGCAACTAGAAACTCCGCAACAAGAAACTCCACAGCTAGAAACTTCACTACTTGAAACACCACAACTAGATACTTCAAAACTACGAATTCCACAACTAGAAACTCCGCAACTAGAAACTCCACAACTAGAAACTCCGCAACTAGAAACTCCACAGCTAGAAACTCCACAACTTGAGATTTTGCTACTAGAAACTCGGCAACTAGAAACGCAACCACTAGAAACTCCACAACTAGAAACTTCTCAACTAAAAACTCCACAACTTGAAACTCCATAACTAGAAACTCCACTACTAGAAAACTCCACAACTAGAAACTCTGAAACTAGAAACTCCGCAACTAGAAACTCCACAGCTAGAAACTTCACTACTTTAAACACTACAACTAGATACTCCAAAACTACGAATTCCGCAACAATAAACTCCAACACTAGAAACTCTGCAACTAGAAACTCCACAACTAGAAACTCCTCAACTAGAAACTCCACAACTTTTAACTCCACAACTAGAGACTCCACAACTAGAAACTCCACAACTACGAACTCCACAACTACGAACCCCAAAACTACAAACTCCACAACTAGAAAGTCCACAACTAGAAACTCCACAAATTTGGACTTCGCAACTAGAAATCCACAACTAGAGACTCCACAACTAGGAACTTCACAACTAGAGACTCCACAACCAGAAACTCCACAGCTAGAAACTCCACAACTAGAAGCTTTACAACTAGAAACTCCGCAACTAGAAACTCCACAACTAGAAACTCCACAGCTAGAAACTCCAAAACTTGAATTACCACAACTAGATACTACACAACTACAAATTCCACAACTAGAAACTCCACAACTTGAAACTCCACTACTAGAAAACTCCACAACTAGAAACTCCACAGCTAGAAACTTCACTACTTGAAACACTACAACTAGATACTCCAAAACTACGAATTCCACAACAATAAACTCTAACACTAGAAACTCCGCAACTATAAACTCCACAACTAGAAACTCCTCAACTAGAAACTCCACAACTTGAAACACCACAACTAGATACTCTAGAAACTCCACAACTAGAAACTCCACAACTTGAAACTCCGCCACTACAAATTCCACAACTAGAAACTCCACAACTTGAAACCCAACAAATAGATACTCCACAACTACGGACTCCAAAACTAGAAACTGCAACACTAGAAACCCCACAACCAGAAACTCCGACCTAAAACTCCGCAACTAGAAACTCCACAACTACAAACTCCACAACTAGAGACTCCACAACAAGAAACTCCAACACTAGAAACTCCACAACTTGAAACTCCACAAATAATAAACTCCACAACTAGAAAATCTGCAACTAGAAACTCCACAGTTAGATACTTCACTACTTGAAACACCACAACTAGATACTCCACAAATACAAATTCCGCAAGTAGAAACTCCACGGCTAGAAAGTCCACAACTAGAATCTCTGCAACTAGAAACTCCACAACTAGAAACTGCACAGCTAGAAAATCTACCACTAGAAACTCCACAACTACAGACTCCACAACTACAGACTCCACAACTAGAAACTCCACAACTAGAAACTCCACAACCAGAAACTCCGCAACTAGAAATCCCACAACTAGAGACTCCACAACTAGAGACTTCACAACTAGAAACTCCGCAACTAGAAACTCCACAACTAGAAACTCCAGAACTTGCAACCCCACAACTAGATACTCCACAACTACAAATTTCACAACTAGAAACTCCACAACTAAAACTCCGCAACTATAAACTCCCCAACTAAAAACTCCACAGCTAGAAAGTCCGCAACTAGAAACTCTGCAACTAGAAACTCCGCTACTAGAAACTCCACAGCTAGAAAATCCACCACTAGAAACTCCACAACTAGCAACACCACAACTACAGACTCCGCAACTAGAAACTCCGCAACTAGAAACCCCGCAACTAGAGACTCCACAACTAGAGACTTCACAACTAGAAACTGCGCAACTAGAAAATCCACAACTAGAAACTCCACAGCCAGAAACTCCACATTTTGAAACACCACAACTAGATACTCCACAACTACAAATTCCATAACTAGAAACTCCACAACTAGAAACTCCACAACTTGAAACTCAACAAATAGATACTCCACAACTATGGACTGCACAACTAGAAACTCTAACACTAGAGACTCCACAACCAGAAACTCCGCAACTAAAAACTCCGCAACTAGAAACTCCACAGCTAGAAAATCCACAGCTAGAAATTCCACAACTAGAAACTCCACAACTACCGACTCCGCAACTATAAACTCCACAACTAGACAATCCGCAACCAGGAACTCTACAACTTCAAAATCCACAACTAAACTAAAAACTTCACAACTTGAAACTCCACAACTAGATACTCCACAACTACAAACTCCACTACTAGAAACTCCACAACTTGAAACTCCGCAACTAGAAACTCCGCCACTACAATCTCCACAACTGGACAACTCCGCAACTAGAAACTCTGCAATTAGAAACTCCGCAACTAGAAACTCCAGAGCTAGAAACTCCACAACTACAACCTCCACAACTAGAGACTCCACAACTAGAAACTCCACAACTACAAGTCCCACAACTACGAACCCCACAACTACAAACTCAAAAACGGCAAATTCCACAACTAGAAACTCAACAACTTTAGACTTCGCAACTAGAAACTCCACAAATAGAGACTCCACAACTAGGAACTCCACAACTAGAGACTCCACAACCAGAAACTCCACAGCTAGAAATTCCACAGCTTGAGACTTCGTATGTAGAGACTCGGCAACTAGAAACACAACAACTAGAAACTCCACAACGAGAAACTCCACAACTAGAAACTCCACAACTTGAAACACCACAACTAGATACTCCACAAAAACAAATTTCATAACTAGGAACTCCACAGCTAGAAAGCCCGCAACTAGAAACTCTGCAACTAGAAACTCCGCAACTAGAAACTCCACAACTAGCAACTCCACAACTACAGACTCCGCAACTAGAAAACTCCGCAACTAGAAACTCCCAACCAGACACTCCGCAACTAGGAACTCTACAACTTCAAAATCCACAACTAGAAACTCCCCAACTTGAAACACCACAACTAGATACTCCACAACTACCAACTCCACAACTAGAAACTCCGCAACTAGAAACTCCGCCACTAGAAACTCCACAACTATTAAACTCCGCAACTAGAAAATCTGCAACTAGAAACTCCGCAACTAGAAACTCCACAGCTAGAAACTTCACTACTTGAAACACCACAACCAGATACTCCACAACTACGAATTCCACAACTAGAAACTCCACAGCTAGAAACTCCACAACTAGAAACTGCACACCTAGAAAATCCACCACTAAAATCTCCACAACTAGCTACTCCACAACTAAAGACTCCGGAACTAGAAAACTCCGCAACTAGAAACTCCCAACTAGACTTTCCGCAACAAGAAACTCCGCAACTAGAAACTCCACAACTTGAGACTTCGAAACTACAAACTCCACAACTAGAAACTCCACAACTAGAAACTCCACAACTAGAAACTCCACAACTAGAAACTCCGCAACTAGAAACTCCACAGCTAAAAAGTCCGCTACTAGAAACTCTGCAACTAGAAACTCCGCAACTAGAAATTCAACAGCTAGAAAATCCACCACTAGAAACTCCACAACTAGCAACTCCCAACTAGACACTCCGCAACTAGGAACTCTACAGCTTCAAAATCCACAACTAGAAACTCCACAACTTGAAACTCCACAACTAGATACTCCACAACTACAAACTCTACAGCTACAAACTCCACAACTTGAAACTCCGCAACTAGAAACTCCATAACTAGAAACTCCACTACTAGAAAACTCCGCAACTAGAAACTCTGCAACTTGAAACTCCGCAACTAGAAACTCCACAACTTGAGATTTTGCTACTAGAAACTCGGCGACTAGAAACTCAACCACTAGAAACTCCACAACAAGAAACTTCTCAACTAAAAACTCCAAAACTTGAAACACCACAACTAGATACTCCCTAACTACAAACTCCACAACTAGAAACTCCACAATTAGAAACTCCACAACTACAAACTTCACAACTTGAAACTCCATAACTAGAAACTCCACTACTAGAAAACTCCACAACTAGAAACTCTGCAACTAGAAACTCTGCAACTAGAAACTCCACAGCTAGAAACTTCACTACTTGAAACACTACAACTAGATACTCCAAAACTACGAATTCCACAACAATAAACTCCAACACTAGAAACTCCGCAACTAGAAACTCCCAACTTGACACTTCGCAACTAGGAACTCTACAACTTCAAAATCCACAACTATAAACTCCACAACTTGAAACTCCACAACTAGATACTCCATAACTACAAACTCCACAACTACAAACTCCACAACTTGAAACTCCGCAACTAGAAACTCCATAACTAGAAACTCCACTACTAGAAAACTCCGCAACTAGAAACTCTGCAACTAGAAACTCCGCAACTAGAAACTCCACAGCTAGAAACTTCACTACTTGAAACACCACAACTAGATACTTCACAACTACGAATTCCACAACTAGAAACTCCGCAACTAGAAACTCCGCAACTAGAAACTCCGCAACTAGAAACTCCACAGCTAGAAACTCCACAACTTGAGATTTTGCTACTAGAAACTCGGCAACTAGAAACTCAACCACTAGAAACTCCACTACTAGAAACTTCTCAACCAAAAACTCCACAACTTGAAACACCACAACTACATACTCCACAACTACAAACTCCACAACTAGAAACTCCACAACTAGAAACTCCACAACTTGAAACTCCATAACTAGAAACTCCACTACTAGAAAACTCCACAACTAGAAACTCTGAAACTAGAAACTCCGCAACTAGAAACTCCACAGCTAGAAACTTCACTACTTTAAACACTACAACTAGATACTCCAAAACTACGAATTCCGCAACAATAAACTCCAACACTAGAAACTCTGCAACCAGAAACTCCACAACTAGAAACTCCTCAACTAGAAACTCCACAACTTGAAACACCACAACTAGATTCTCTAGAAACTCCACAACTAGAAACTGCACAACTTGAAACTCCGCAACTACAAATTCCACAACTAGAAACTCCACAACTTGAAACACCACAACTAGATACTCCACAACTAGAAACTCCACAACTAGAAGCTCCACAACTAGAAATTCCGCAACTAGAAACTCCACAACTAGAGACTCCATAACTCTAAACTTCACAACTAGAAACTCCACAACCAGAAACTCCACAAATAGAAACTCCGCAACTAGAAATCCCACAACTAGAGACTCCACAACAAGAGACTTCACAACTAGAAACTCCGCAACTAGAGACTCCACAACCAGAAACTCCACAGCTAGAAATTCCACAGCTTGAGACTTCGTATGTAGAGACTCGGCAACTAGAAACACAACAACTAGAAACTCCACAACGAGAAACTCCACAACTAGAAACTCCACAACTTCAAACACCACAACTAGATACTCCTCAAAAACAAATTTCATAACTAGAAACTCCACAGCTAGAAAGTCCGCAACTAGGAACTCTCCAACTAGAAACTCCGCAACTAGAAACTCCACAGCTAGAAAATCCACGACTAGAAACTCTACAATTAGCAACTCCACAACTACAGACTCCGCAACTAGAAAACTCCGCAACTAGAAACTCCCAACCAGACACTCCGCAACTAGGAACTCTACAACTTCAAAATCCACAACTAGAAACTCCCCAACTTGAAACACCACAACTAGATACTCCACAACTACAAACTCCACAACTAGAAACTCTGCAACAAAAAACTCCGCCACTAGAAACTCCACAACTATTAACCTCCGCAACTAGAAAATCTGCAACTAGAAGCTCCGCAACTAGAAACTCCACAGCTAGAAACTTCACTACTTGAAACACCACAACCAGATACTCCACATCTACGAATTCCACAACTAGAAACTCCACAACCAGAAACTCCGACCTAAAACTCCGCAACTAGAAACTCCACAACTACAAACTCCACAACTAGAGACTCCACAACAAGAAACTCCAACACTAGAAACTCCACAACTTGAAACTCCACAAATAATAAACTCCACAACTAGAAAATCTGCAACTAGAAACTCCACAGTTAGATACTTCACTACTTGAAACACCACAACTAGATACTCCACAAATACAAATTCCGCAAGTAGAAACTCCACGGCTAGAAAGTCCACAACTAGAATCTCTGCAACTAGAAACTCCACAACTAGAAACTGCACAGCTAGAAAATCTACCACTAGAAACTCCACAACTACAGACTCCACAACTAAAGACTCCGGAACTAGAAAACTCCGCAACTAGAAACTCCCAACTAGACTTTCCGCAACAAGAAACTCCGCAACTAGAAACTCCACAACTTGAGACTTCGAAACTACAAACCCCACAACTAGAAACTTCTCAACTAAAAACTCCACAACTTGAAACACCACAACTAGATACTCCACAACTACAAACTCCACAACTAGAAACTCCACAATTAGAAACTCCACAACTTGAAACTCCGCAACTAGAAACTCCATAACTAGAAACTCCACTACTAGAAAACTCCGCAACTAGAAACTCTGCAACTAGAAACTCCGCAACAAGAAACTCCACAGCTAGAAACTTCACTACTTGAAACACCACAACTAGATACTTCAAAACTACGAATTCCACAACTAGAAACTCCGCAACTAGAAACTCCACAACTAGAAACTCCGCAACTAGAAACTCCACAGCTAGAAACTCCACAACTTGAGATTTTGCTACTAGAAACTCGGCAACTAGAAACGCAACCACTAGAAACTCCACAACTAGAAACTTCTCAACTAAAAACTCCACAACTTGAAACACCACAGCTATATACTCCACAACTACATACTCCACAACTACAAACTCCACAACTAGAAACTCCACAACTAGAAACTCCACAACTAGAAACTCCACAACTTGAAACTCCATAACTAGAAACTCCACTGCTAGAAAACTCCACAACTAGAAACTCTGAAACTAGAAACTCCGCAACTAGAAACTCCACAGCTAGAAACTTCACTACTTTAAACACTACAACTAGATACTCCAAAACTACGAATTCCGCAACAATAAACTCCCACACTAGAAACTCTGCAACTAGAAACTCCACAACTAGAAACTCCTCAACTAGAAACTCCACAACTTTTAACTCCACAACTAGAGACTCCACAACTAGAAACTCCACAACTACGAACTCCACAACTACGACCCCAAAACTACAAACTCCACAACTAGAAAGTCCACAACTAGAAACTCCACAAATTTGGACTTCGCAACTAGAAATCCACAACTAGAGACTCCACAACTAGGAACTTCACAACTAGAGACTCCACAACCAGAAACTCCACAGCTAGAAACTCCACAACTAGAGACTTTACAACTAGAAACTCCGCAACTAGAAACTCCACAACTAGAAACTCCACAGCTAGAAACTCGAAAACTTGAATTACCACAACTAGATACTACACAACTACAAATTCCACAACTAGAAACTCCACAACTTGAAACTCCACTACTAGAAAACTCCACAACTAGAAACTCCACAGCTAGAAACTTCACTACTTGAAACACTACAACTAGATACTCCAAAACTACGAATTCCACAACAATAAACTCTAACACTAGAAACTCCGCAACTATAAACTCCACAACTAGAAACTCCTCAACTAGAAACTCCACAACTTGAAACACCACAACTAGATACTCTAGAAACTCCACAACTAGAAACTCCACAACTTGAAACTCCGCCACTACAAATTCCACAACTAGAAACTCCACAACTTGAAACCCAACAAATAGATACTCCACAACTACGGACTCCAAAACTAGAAACTGCAACACTAGAAACCCCACAACCAGAAACTCCGACCTAAAACTCCGCAACTAGAAACTCCACAACTACAAACTCCACAACTAGAGACTCCACAACAAGAAACTCCAACACTAGAAACTCCACAACTTGAAACTCCACAAATAATAAACTCCACAACTAGAAAATCTGCAACTAGAAACTCCACAGTTAGATACTTCACTACTTGAAACACCACAACTAGATACTCCACAAATACAAATTCCGCAAGTAGAAACTCCACGGCTAGAAAGTCCACAACTAGAATCTCTGCAACTAGAAACTCCACAACTAGAAACTGCACAGCTAGAAAATCTACCACTAGAAACTCCACAACTACAGACTCCACAACTACAGACTCCACAACTAGAAACTCCACAACTAGAAACTCCACAACCAGAAACTCCGCAACTAGAAATCCCACAACTAGAGACTCCACAACTAGAGACTTCACAACTAGAAACTCCGCAACTAGAAACTCCACAACTAGAAACTCCAGAACTTGCAACCCCACAACTAGATACTCCACAACTACAAATTTCACAACTAGAAACTCCACAACTAAAACTCCGCAACTATAAACTCCCCAACTAAAAACTCCACAGCTAGAAAGTCCGCAACTAGAAACTCTGCAACTAGAAACTCCGCTACTAGAAACTCCACAGCTAGAAAATCCACCACTAGAAACTCCACAACTAGCAACACCACAACTACAGACTCCGCAACTAGAAACTCCGCAACTAGAAACCCCGCAACTAGAGACTCCACAACTAGAGACTTCACAACTAGAAACTGCGCAACTAGAAAATCCACAACTAGAAACTCCACAGCCAGAAACTCCACATTTTGAAACACCACAACTAGATACTCCACAACTACAAATTCCATAACTAGAAACTCCACAACTAGAAACTCCACAACTTGAAACTCAACAAATAGATACTCCACAACTATGGACTGCACAACTAGAAACTCTAACACTAGAGACTCCACAACCAGAAACTCCGCAACTAAAAACTCCGCAACTAGAAACTCCACAGCTAGAAAATCCACAGCTAGAAATTCCACAACTAGAAACTCCACAACTACCGACTCCGCAACTATAAACTCCACAACTAGACAATCCGCAACTAGGAACTCTACAACTTCAAAATCCACAACTAAACTAAAAACTTCACAACTTGAAACTCCACAACTAGATACTCCACAACTACAAACTCCACTACTAGAAACTCCACAACTTGAAACTCCGCAACTAGAAACTCCGCCACTACAATCTCCACAACTGGACAACTCCGCAACTAGAAACTCTGCAATTAGAAACTCCGCAACTAGAAACTCCAGAGCTAGAAACTCCACAACTACAACCTCCACAACTAGAGACTCCACAACTAGAAACTCCACAACTACAAGTCCCACAACTACGAACCCCACAACTACAAACTCAAAAACGGCAAATTCCACAACTAGAAACTCAACAACTTTAGACTTCGCAACTAGAAACTCCACAAATAGAGACTCCACAACTAGGAACTCCACAACTAGAGACTCCACAACCAGAAACTCCACAGCTAGAAATTCCACAGCTTGAGACTTCGTATGTAGAGACTCGGCAACTAGAAACACAACAACTAGAAACTCCACAACGAGAAACTCCACAACTAGAAACTCCACAACTTGAAACACCACAACTAGATACTCCACAAAAACAAATTTCATAACTAGGAACTCCACAGCTAGAAAGCCCGCAACTAGAAACTCTGCAACTAGAAACTCCGCAACTAGAAACTCCACAACTAGCAACTCCACAACTACAGACTCCGCAACTAGAAAACTCCGCAACTAGAAACTCCCAACCAGACACTCCGCAACTAGGAACTCTACAACTTCAAAATCCACAACTAGAAACTCCCCAACTTGAAGCACCACAACTAGATACTCCACAACTACCAACTCCACAACTAGAAACTCCGCAACTAGAAACTCCGCCACTAGAAACTCCACAACTATTAAACTCCGCAACTAGAAAATCTGCAACTAGAAACTCCGCAACTAGAAACTCCACAGCTAGAAACTTCACTACTTGAAACACCACAACCAGATACTCCACAACTACGAATTCCACAACTAGAAACTCCACAGCTAGAAACTCCACAACTAGAAACTGCACACCTAGAAAATCCACCACTAAAATCTCCACAACTAGCTACTCCACAACTAAAGACTCCGGAACTAGAAAACTCCGCAACTAGAAACTCCCAACTAGACTTTCCGCAACAAGAAACTCCGCAACTAGAAACTCCACAACTTGAGACTTCGAAACTACAAACTCCACAACTAGAAACTCCACCACTAGAAACTCCACAACTAGAAACTCCACAACTAGAAACTCCGCAACTAGAAACTCCACAGCTAAAAAGTCCGCTACTAGAAACTCTGCAACTAGAAACTCCGCAACTAGAAATTCAACAGCTAGAAAATCCACCACTAGAAACTCCACAACTAGCAACTCCCAACTAGACACTCCGCAACTAGGAACTCTACAACTTCAAAATCCACAACTAGAAACTCCACAACTTGAAACTCCACAACTAGATACTCCACAACTACAAACTCTACAGCTACAAACTCCACAACTTGAAACTCCGCAACTAGAAACTCCATAACTAGAAACTCCACTACTAGAAAACTCCGCAACTAGAAACTCTGCAACTTGAAACTCCGCAACTAGAAACTCCACAACTTGAGATTTTGCTACTAGAAACTCGGCGACTAGAAACTCAACCACTAGAAACTCCACAACTAGAAACTTCTCAACTAAAAACTCCAAAACTTGAAACACCACAACTAGATACTCCCTAACTACAAACTCCACAACTAGAAACTCCACAATTAGAAACTCCACAACTACAAACTTCACAACTTGAAACTCCATAACTAGAAACTCCACTACTAGAAAACTCCACAACTAGAAACTCTGCAACTAGAAACTCTGCAACTAGAAACTCCACAGCTAGAAACTTCACTACTTGAAACACTACAACTAGATACTCCAAAACTCCGAATTCCACAACAATAAACTCCAACACTAGAAACTCCGCAACTAGAAACTCCCAACTTGACACTTCGCAACTAGGAACTCTACAACTTCAAAATCCACAACTATAAACTCCACAACTTGAAACTCCACAACTAGATACTCCATAACTACAAACTCCACAACTACAAACTCCACAACTTGAAACTCCGCAACTAGAAACTCCATAACTAGAAACTCCACTACTAGAAAACTCCGCAACTAGAAACTCTGCAACTAGAAACTCCGCAACTAGAAACTCCACAGCTAGAAACTTCACTACTTGAAACACCACAACTAGATACTTCACAACTACGAATTCCACAACTAGAAACTCCGCAACTAGAAACTCCGCAACTAGAAACCCCGCAACTAGAAACTCCACAGCTAGAAACTCCACAACTTGAGATTTTGCTACTAGAAACTCGGCAACTAGAAACTCAACCACTAGAAACTCCACTACTAGAAACTTCTCAACCAAAAACTCCACAACTTGAAACACCACAACTACATACTCCACAACTACAAACTCCACAACTAGAAACTCCACAACTAGAAACTCCACAACTTGAAACTCCATAACTAGAAACTCCACTACTAGA
Source organism: Rhipicephalus microplus (assembly GCF_043290135.1). Classification (NCBI taxonomy): domain Eukaryota; kingdom Metazoa; phylum Arthropoda; class Arachnida; order Ixodida; family Ixodidae; genus Rhipicephalus; species Rhipicephalus microplus. Next base: position 10,333,160 of record NW_027464595.1, read on the forward strand.
AAACTCCACAACTAGAAACTCTGAAACTAGAAACTCCGCAACTAGAAACTCCACAGCTAGAAACTTCACTACTTTAAACACTACAACTAGATACTCCAAAACTACGAATTCCGTACAATAAACTCCAACACTAGAAACTCTGCAACCAGAAACTCCACAACTAGAAACTCCTCAACTAGAAACTCCACAACTTTAAACACCACAACTAGATTCTCTAGAAACTCCACAACTAGAAACTGCACAACTTGAAACTCCGCAACTACAAATTCCACAACTAGAAACTCCACAACTTGAAACACCACAACTAGATACTCCGCAACTAGAAACTCCACAACTAGAAACTCCAGAACTTGCAACCCCACAACTAGATACTCCACAACTACAAATTTCACAACTAGAAACTCCACAACTAAAACTCCGCAACTATAAACTCCCCAACTAAAAACTCTACAGCTAGAAAGTCCGCAACTAGAAACTCTGCAACTAGAAACTCCGCTACTAGAAACTCCACAGCTAGAAAATCCACCACTAGAAACTCCACAACTAGCAACACCACAACTACAGACTCCGCAACTAGAAACTCCGCAACTAGAAACCCCGCAACTAGAGACTCCACAACTAGAGACTTCACAACTAGAAACTGCGCAACTAGAAAATCCACAACTAGAAACTCCACAGCCAGAAACTCCACATTTTGAAACACCACAACTAGAAACTCCACAACTTGAAACTCCATAACTAGAAACTCCACTACTAGAAAACTCCACAACTAGAAACTCTGAAACTAGAAACTCCGCAACTAGAAACTCCACAGCTAGAAACTTCACTACTTTAAACACTACAACTAGATACTCCAAAACTACGAATTCCGCAACAATAAACTCCAACACTAGAAACTCTGCAACCAGAAACTCCACAACTAGAAACTCCTCAACTAGAAACTCCACAACTTGAAACACCACAACTAGATTCTCTAGAAACTCCACAACTAGAAACTGCACAACTTGAAACTCCGCAACTACAAATTCCACAACTAGAAACTCCACAACTTGAAACACCACAACTAGATACTCCACAACTAGAAACTCCACAACTAGAAGCTCCACAACTAGAAATTCCGCAACTAGAAACTCCACAACTAGAGACTCCATAACTCTAAACTTCACAACTAGAAACTCCACAACCAGAAACTCCACAAATAGAAACTCCGCAACTAGAAATCCCACAACTAGAGACTCCACAACAAGAGACTTCACAACTAGAAACTCCGCAACTAGAGACTCCACAACCAGAAACTCCACAGCTAGAAATTCCACAGCTTGAGACTTCGTATGTAGAGACTCGGCAACTAGAAACACAACAACTAGAAACTCCACAACGAGAAACTCCACAACTAGAAACTCCACAACTTCAAACACCACAACTAGATACTCCTCAAAAACAAATTTCATAACTAGAAACTCCACAGCTAGAAAGTCCGCAACTAGGAACTCTCCAACTAGAAACTCCGCAACTAGAAACTCCACAGCTAGAAAATCCACGACTAGAAACTCTACAATTAGCAACTCCACAACTACAGACTCCGCAACTAGAAAACTCCGCAACTAGAAACTCCCAACCAGACACTCCGCAACTAGGAACTCTACAACTTCAAAATCCACAACTAGAAACTCCCCAACTTGAAACACCACAACTAGATACTCCACAACTACAAACTCCACAACTAGAAACTCTGCAACAAAAAACTCCGCCACTAGAAACTCCACAACTATTAACCTCCGCAACTAGAAAATCTGCAACTAGAAACTCCGCAACTAGAAACTCCACAGCTAGAAACTTCACTACTTGAAACACCACAACCAGATACTCCACATCTACGAATTCCACAACTAGAAACTCCACAGCTAGGAAGTCCGCAACTAGAAACTCTGCAACTAGAAACTCCGTAACTAGAAACTGCACAGCTAGAAAATCCACCAATAAAAACTCCACAACTAGCTACTCCACAACTAAAGACTCCGGAACTAGAAAACTCCGCAACTAGAAACTCCCAACTAGACTTTCCGCAACAAGAAACTCCGCAACTAGAAACTCCACAACTTGAGACTTCGAAACTACAAACCCCACAACTAGAAACTTCTCAACTAAAAACTCCACAACTTGAAACACCACAACTAGATACTCCACAACTACAAACTCCACAACTAGAAACTCCACAATTAGAAACTCCACAACTTGAAACTCCGCAACTAGAAACTCCATAACTAGAAACTCCACTACTAGAAAACTCCGCAACTAGAAACTCTGCAACTAGAAACTCCGCAACAAGAAACTCCACAGCTAGAAACTTCACTACTTGAAACACCACAACTAGATACTTCAAAACTACGAATTCCACAACTAGAAACTCCGCAACTAGAAACTCCACAACTAGAAACTCCGCAACTAGAAACTCCACAGCTAGAAACTCCACAACTTGAGATTTTGCTACTAGAAACTCGGCAACTAGAAACGCAACCACTAGAAACTCCACAACTAGAAACTTCTCAACTAAAAACTCCACAACTTGAAACTCCATAACTAGAAACTCCACTACTAGAAAACTCCACAACTAGAAACTCTGAAACTAGAAACTCCGCAACTAGAAACTCCACAGCTAGAAACTTCACTACTTTAAACACTACAACTAGATACTCCAAAACTACGAATTCCGCAACAATAAACTCCAACACTAGAAACTCTGCAACTAGAAACTCCACAACTAGAAACTCCTCAACTAGAAACTCCACAACTTTTAACTCCACAACTAGAGACTCCACAACTAGAAACTCCACAACTACGAACTCCACAACTACGAACCCCAAAACTACAAACTCCACAACTAGAAAGTCCACAACTAGAAACTCCACAAATTTGGACTTCGCAACTAGAAATCCACAACTAGAGACTCCACAACTAGGAACTTCACAACTAGAGACTCCACAACCAGAAACTCCACAGCTAGAAACTCCACAACTAGAGACTTTACAACTAGAAACTCCGCAACTAGAAACTCCACAACTAGAAACTCCACAGCTAGAAACTCCAAAACTTGAATTACCACAACTAGATACTACACAACTACAAATTCCACAACTAGAAACTCCACAACTTGAAACTCCACTACTAGAAAACTCCACAACTAGAAACTCCACAGCTAGAAACTTCACTACTTGAAACACTACAACTAGATACTCCAAAACTACGAATTCCACAACAATAAACTCTAACACTAGAAACTCCGCAACTATAAACTCCACAACTAGAAACTCCTCAACTAGAAACTCCACAACTTGAAACACCACAACTAGATACTCTAGAAACTCCACAACTAGAAACTCCACAACTTGAAACTCCGCCACTACAAATTCCACAACTAGAAACTCCACAACTTGAAACCCAACAAATAGATACTCCACAACTACGGACTCCAAAACTAGAAACTGCAACACTAGAAACCCCACAACCAGAAACTCCGACCTAAAACTCCGCAACTAGAAACTCCACAACTACAAACTCCACAACTAGAGACTCCACAACAAGAAACTCCAACACTAGAAACTCCACAACTTGAAACTCCACAAATAATAAACTCCACAACTAGAAAATCTGCAACTAGAAACTCCACAGTTAGATACTTCACTACTTGAAACACCACAACTAGATACTCCACAAATACAAATTCCGCAAGAAGAAACTCCACGGCTAGAAAGTCCACAACTAGAATCTCTGCAACTAGAAACTCCACAACTAGAAACTGCACAGCTAGAAAATCTACCACTAGAAACTCCACAACTACAGACTCCACAACTACAGACTCCACAACTAGAAACTCCACAACTAGAAACTCCACAACCAGAAACTCCGCAACTAGAAATCCCACAACTAGAGACTCCACAACTAGAGACTTCACAACTAGAAACTCCGCAACTAGAAACTCCACAACTAGAAACTCCAGAACTTGCAACCCCACAACTAGATACTCCACAACTACAAATTTCACAACTAGAAACTCCACAACTAAAACTCCGCAACTATAAACTCCCCAACTAAAAACTCCACAGCTAGAAAGTCCGCAACTAGAAACTCTGCAACTAGAAACTCCGCTACTAGAAACTCCACAGCTAGAAAATCCACCACTAGAAACTCCACAACTAGCAACACCACAACTACAGACTCCGCAACTAGAAACTCCGCAACTAGAAACCCCGCAACTAGAGACTCCACAACTAGAGACTTCACAACTAGAAACTGCGCAACTAGAAAATCCACAACTAGAAACTCCACAGCCAGAAACTCCACATTTTGAAACACCACAACTAGATACTCCACAACTACAAATTCCATAACTAGAAACTCCACAACTAGAAACTCCACAACTTGAAACTCAACAAATAGATACTCCACAACTATGGACTGCACAACTAGAAACTCTAACACTAGAGACTCCACAACCAGAAACTCCGCAACTAAAAACTCCGCAACTAGAAACTCCACAGCTAGAAAATCCACAGCTAGAAATTCCACAACTAGAAACTCCACAACTACCGACTCCGCAACTATAAACTCCACAACTAGACAATCCGCAACTAGGAACTCTACAACTTCAAAATCCACAACTAAACTAAAAACTTCACAACTTGAAACTCCACAACTAGATACTCCACAACTACAAACTCCACTACTAGAAACTCCACAACTTGAAACTCCGCAACTAGAAACTCCGCCACTACAATCTCCACAACTGGACAACTCCGCAACTAGAAACTCTGCAATTAGAAACTCCGCAACTAGAAACTCCAGAGCTAGAAACTCCACAACTACAACCTCCACAACTAGAGACTCCACAACTAGAAACTCCACAACTACAAGTCCCACAACTACGAACCCCACAACTACAAACTCAAAAACGGCAAATTCCACAACTAGAAACTCAACAACTTTAGACTTCGCAACTAGAAACTCCACAAATAGAGACTCCACAACTAGGAACTCCACAACTAGAGACTCCACAACCAGAAACTCCACAGCTAGAAATTCCACAGCTTGAGACTTCGTATGTAGAGACTCGGCAACTAGAAACACAACAACTAGAAACTCCACAACGAGAAACTCCACAACTAGAAACTCCACAACTTGAAACACCACAACTAGATACTCCACAAAAACAAATTTCATAACTAGGAACTCCACAGCTAGAAAGCCCGCAACTAGAAACTCTGCAACTAGAAACTCTGCAACTAGAAACTCCACAACTAGCAACTCCACAACTACAGACTCCGCAACTAGAAAACTCCGCAACTAGAAACTCCCAACCAGACACTCCGCAACTAGGAACTCTACAACTTCAAAATCCACAACTAGAAACTCCCCAACTTGAAACACCACAACTAGATACTCCACAACTACCAACTCCACAACTAGAAACTCCGCAACTAGAAACTCCGCCACTAGAAACTCCACAACTATTAAACTCCGCAACTAGAAAATCTGCAACTAGAAACTCCGCAACTAGAAACTCCACAGCTAGAAACTTCACTACTTGAAACACCACAACCAGATACTCCACAACTACGAATTCCACAACTAGAAACTCCACAGCTAGAAACTCCACAACTAGAAACTGCACACCTAGAAAATCCACCACTAAAATCTCCACAACTAGCTACTCCACAACTAAAGACTCCGGAACTAGAAAACTCCGCAACTAGAAACTCCCAACTAGACTTTCCGCAACAAGAAACTCCGCAACTAGAAACTCCACAACTTGAGACTTCGAAACTACAAACTCCACAACTGGAAACTCCACCACTAGAAACTCCACAACTAGAAACTCCACAACTAGAAACTCCGCAACTAGAAACTCCACAGCTAAAAAGTCCGCTACTAGAAACTCTGCAACTAGAAACTCCGCAACTAGAAATTCAACAGCTAGAAAATCCACCACTAGAAACTCCACAACTAGCAACTCCCAACTAGACACTCCGCAACTAGGAACTCTACAACTTCAAAATCCACAACTAGAAACTCCACAACTTGAAACTCCACAACTAGATACTCCACAACTACAAACTCTACAGCTACAAACTCCACAACTTGAAACTCCGCAACTAGAAACTCCATAACTAGAAACTCCACTACTAGAAAACTCCGCAACTAGAAACTCTGCAACTTGAAACTCCGCAACTAGAAACTCCACAACTTGAGATTTTGCTACTAGAAACTCGGCGACTAGAAACTCAACCACTAGAAACTCCACAACTAGAAACTTCTCAACTAAAAACTCCAAAACTTGAAACACCACAACTAGATACTCCCTAACTACAAACTCCACAACTAGAAACTCCACAATTAGAAACTCCACAACTACAAACTTCACAACTTGAAACTCCATAACTAGAAACTCCACTACTAGAAAACTCCACAACTAGAAACTCTGCAACTAGAAACTCTGCAACTAGAAACTCCACAGCTAGAAACTTCACTACTTGAAACACTACAACTAGATACTCCAAAACTCCGAATTCCACAACAATAAACTCCAACACTAGAAACTCCGCAACTAGAAACTCCCAACTTGACACTTCGCAACTAGGAACTCTACAACTTCAAAATCCACAACTATAAACTCCACAACTTGAAACTCCACAACTAGATACTCCATAACTACAAACTCCACAACTACAAACTCCACAACTTGAAACTCCGCAACTAGAAACTCCATAACTAGAAACTCCACTACTAGAAAACTCCGCAACTAGAAACTCTGCAACTAGAAACTCCGCAACTAGAAACTCCACAGCTAGAAACTTCACTACTTGAAACACCACAACTAGATACTTCACAACTACGAATTCCACAACTAGAAACTCCGCAACTAGAAACTCGGCAACTAGAAACTCAACCACTAGAAACTCCACTACTAGAAACTTCTCAACCAAAAACTCCACAACTTGAAACACCACAACTACATACTCCACAACTACAAACTCCACAACTAGAAACTCCACAACTAGAAACTCCACAACTTGAAACTCCATAACTAGAAACTCCACTACTAGAAAACTCCACAACTAGAAACTCTGAAACTAGAAACTCCGCAACTAGAAACTCCACAGCTAGAAACTTCACTACTTTAAACACTACAACTAGATACTCCAAAACTACGAATTCCGCAACAATAAACTCCAACACTAGAAACTCTGCAACCAGAAACTCCACAACTAGAAACTCCTCAACTAGAAACTCCACAACTTGAAACACCACAACTAGATTCTCTAGAAACTCCACAACTAGAAACTGCACAACTTGAAACTCCGCAACTACAAATTCCACAACTAGAAACTCCACAACTTGAAACACCACAACTAGATACTCCACAACTAGAAACTCCACAACTAGAAGCTCCACAACTAGAAATTCCGCAACTAGAAACTCCACAACTAGAGACTCCATAACTCTAAACTTCACAACTAGAAACTCCACAACCAGAAACTCCACAAATAGAAACTCCGCAACTAGAAATCCCACAACTAGAGACTCCACAACAAGAGACTTCACAACTAGAAACTCCGCAACTAGAGACTCCACAACCAGAAACTCCACAGCTAGAAATTCCACAGCTTGAGACTTCGTATGTAGAGACTCGGCAACTAGAAACACAACAACTAGAAACTCCACAACGAGAAACTCCACAACTAGAAACTCCACAACTTCAAACACCACAACTAGATACTCCTCAAAAACAAATTTCATAACTAGAAACTCCACAGCTAGAAAGTCCGCAACTAGGAACTCTCCAACTAGAAACTCCGCAACTAGAAACTCCACAGCTAGAAAATCCACGACTAGAAACTCTACAATTAGCAACTCCACAACTACAGACTCCGCAACTAGAAAACTCCGCAACTAGAAACTCCCAACCAGACACTCCGCAACTAGGAACTCTACAACTTCAAAATCCACAACTAGAAACTCCCCAACTTGAAACACCACAACTAGATACTCCACAACTACAAACTCCACAACTAGAAACTCTGCAACAAAAAACTCCGCCACTAGAAACTCCACAACTATTAACCTCCGCAACTAGAAAATCTGCAACTAGAAACTCCGCAACTAGAAACTCCACAGCTAGAAACTTCACTACTTGAAACACCACAACCAGATACTCCACATCTACGAATTCCACAACTAGAAACTCCACAGCTAGGAAGTCCGCAACTAGAAACTCTGCAACTAGAAACTCCGCAACTAGAAACTGCACAGCTAGAAAATCCACCAATAAAAACTCCACAACTAGCTACTCCACAACTAAAGACTCCGGAACTAGAAAACTCCGCAACTAGAAACTCCCAACTAGACTTTCCGCAACAAGAAACTCCGCAACTAGAAACTCCACAACTTGAGACTTCGAAACTACAAACCCCACAACTAGAAACTTCTCAACTAAAAACTCCACAACTTGAAACACCACAACTAGATACTCCACAACTACAAACTCCACAACTAGAAACTCCACAATTAGAAACTCCACAACTTGAAACTCCGCAACTAGAAACTCCATAACTAGAAACTCCACTACTAGAAAACTCCGCAACTAGAAACTCTGCAACTAGAAACTCCGCAACAAGAAACTCCACAGCTAGAAACTTCACTACTTGAAACACCACAACTAGATACTTCAAAACTACGAATTCCACAACTAGAAACTCCGCAACTAGAAACTCCACAACTAGAAACTCCGCAACTAGAAACTCCACAGCTAGAAACTCCACAACTTGAGATTTTGCTACTAGAAACTCGGCAACTAGAAACGCAACCACTAGAAACTCCACAACTAGAAACTTCTCAACTAAAAACTCCACAACTTGAAACACCACAGCTATATACTCCACAACTACATACTCCACAACTACAAACTCCACAACTAGAAACTCCACAACTAGAAACTCCACAACTAGAAACTCCACAACTTGAAACTCCATAACTAGAAACTCCACTACTAGAAAACTCCACAACTAGAAACTCTGAAACTAGAAACTCCGCAACTAGAAACTCCACAGCTAGAAACTTCACTACTTTAAACACTACAACTAGATACTCCAAAACTACGAATTCCGCAACAATAAACTCCCACACTAGAAACTCTGCAACTAGAAACTCCACAACTAGAAACTCCTCAACTAGAAACTCCACAACTTTTAACTCCACAACTAGAGACTCCACAACTAGAAACTCCACAACTACGAACTCCACAACTACGACCCCAAAACTACAAACTCCACAACTAGAAAGTCCACAACTAGAAACTCCACAAATTTGGACTTCGCAACTAGAAATCCACAACTAGAGACTCCACAACTAGGAACTTCACAACTAGAGACTCCACAACCAGAAACTCCACAGCTAGAAACTCCACAACTAGAGACTTTACAACTAGAAACTCCGCAACTAGAAACTCCACAACTAGAAACTCCACAGCTAGAAACTCCAAAACTTGAATTACCACAACTAGATACTACACAACTACAAATTCCACAACTAGAAACTCCACAACTTGAAACTCCACTACTAGAAAACTCCACAACTAGAAACTCCACAGCTAGAAACTTCACTACTTGAAACACTACAACTAGATACTCCAAAACTACGAATTCCACAACAATAAACTCTAACACTAGAAACTCCGCAACTATAAACTCCACAACTAGAAACTCCTCAACTAGAAACTCCACAACTTGAAACACCACAACTAGATACTCTAGAAACTCCACAACTAGAAACTCCACAACTTGAAACTCCGCCACTACAAATTCCACAACTAGAAACTCCAGAACTTGCAACCCCACAACTAGATACTCCACAACTACAAATTTCACAACTAGAAACTCCACAACTAAAACTCCGCAACTATAAACTCCCCAACTAAAAACTCCACAGCTAGAAAGTCCGCAACTAGAAACTCTGCAACTAGAAACTCCGCTACTAGAAACTCCACAGCTAGAAAATCCACCACTAGAAACTCCACAACTAGCAACACCACAACTACAGACTCCGCAACTAGAAACTCCGCAACTAGAAACCCCGCAACTAGAGACTCCACAACTAGAGACTTCACAACTAGAAACTGCGCAACTAGAAAATCCACAACTAGAAACTCCACAGCCAGAAACTCCACATTTTGAAACACCACAACTAGATACTCCACAACTACAAATTCCATAACTAGAAACTCCACAACTAGAAACTCCACAACTTGAAACTCAACAAATAGATACTCCACAACTATGGACTGCACAACTAGAAACTCTAACACTAGAGACTCCACAACCAGAAACTCCGCAACTAAAAACTCCGCAACTAGAAACTCCACAGCTAGAAAATCCACAGCTAGAAATTCCACAACTAGAAACTCCACAACTACCGACTCCGCAACTATAAACTCCACAACTAGACAATCCGCAACTAGGAACTCTACAACTTCAAAATCCACAACTAAACTAAAAACTTCACAACTTGAAACTCCACAACTAGATACTCCACAACTACAAACTCCACTACTAGAAACTCCACAACTTGAAACTCCGCAACTAGAAACTCCGCCACTACAATCTCCACAACTGGACAACTCCGCAACTAGAAACTCTGCAATTAGAAACTCCGCAACTAGAAACTCCAGAGCTAGAAACTCCACAACTACAACCTCCACAACTAGAGACTCCACAACTAGAAACTCCACAACTACAAGTCCCACAACTACGAACCCCACAACTACAAACTCAAAAACGGCAAATTCCACAACTAGAAACTCAACAACTTTAGACTTCGCAACTAGAAACTCCACAAATAGAGACTCCACAACTAGGAACTCCACAACTAGAGACTCCACAACCAGAAACTCCACAGCTAGAAATTCCACAGCTTGAGACTTCGTATGTAGAGACTCGGCAACTAGAAACACAACAACTAGAAACTCCACAACGAGAAACTCCACAACTAGAAACTCCACAACTTGAAACACCACAACTAGATACTCCACAAAAACAAATTTCATAACTAGGAACTCCACAGCTAGAAAGCCCGCAACTAGAAACTCTGCAACTAGAAACTCCGCAACTAGAAACTCCACAACTAGCAACTCCACAACTACAGACTCCGCAACTAGAAAACTCCGCAACTAGAAACTCCCAACCAGACACTCCGCAACTAGGAACTCTACAACTTCAAAATCCACAACTAGAAACTCCCCAACTTGAAACACCACAACTAGATACTCCACAACTACCAACTCCACAACTAGAAACTCCGCAACTAGAAACTCCGCCACTAGAAACTCCACAACTATTAAACTCCGCAACTAGAAAATCTGCAACTAGAAACTCCGCAACTAGAAACTCCACAGCTAGAAACTTCACTACTTGAAACACCACAACCAGATACTCCACAACTACGAATTCCACAACTAGAAACTCCACAGCTAGAAACTCCACAACTAGAAACTGCACACCTAGAAAATCCACCACTAAAATCTCCACAACTAGCTACTCCACAACTAAAGACTCCGGAACTAGAAAACTACGCAACTAGAAACTCCCAACTAGACTTTCCGCAACAAGAAACTCCGCAACTAGAAACTCCACAACTTGAGACTTCGAAACTACAAACTCCACAACTGGAAACTCCACCACTAGAAACTCCACAACTAGAAACTCCACAACTAGAAACTCCGCAACTAGAAACTCCACAGCTAAAAAGTCCGCTACTAGAAACTCTGCAACTAGAAACTCCGCAACTAGAAATTCAACAGCTAGAAAATCCACCACTAGAAACTCCACAACTAGCAACTCCCAACTAGACACTCCGCAACTAGGAACTCTACAACTTCAAAATCCACAACTAGAAACTCCACAACTTGAAACTCCACAACTAGATACTCCACAACTACAAACTCTACAGCTACAAACTCCACAACTTGAAACTCCGCAACTAGAAACTCCATAACTAGAAACTCCACTACTAGAAAACTCCGCAACTAGAAACTCTGCAACTTGAAACTCCGCAACTAGAAACTCCACAACTTGAGATTTTGCTACTAGAAACTCGGCGACTAGAAACTCAACCACTAGAAACTCCACAACTAGAAACTTCTCAACTAAAAACTCCAAAACTTGAAACACCACAACTAGATACTCCCTAACTACAAACTCCACAACTAGAAACTCCACAATTAGAAACTCCACAACTACAAACTTCACAACTTGAAACTCCATAACTAGAAACTCCACTACTAGAAAACTCCACAACTAGAAACTCTGCAACTAGAAACTCTGCAACTAGAAACTCCACAGCTAGAAACTTCACTACTTGAAACACTACAACTAGATACTCCAAAACTCCGAATTCCACAACAATAAACTCCAACACTAGAAACTCCGCAACTAGAAACTCCCAACTTGACACTTCGCAACTAGGAACTCTACAACTTCAAAATCCACAACTATAAACTCCACAACTTGAAACTCCACAACTAGATACTCCATAACTACAAACTCCACAACTACAAACTCCACAACTTGAAACTCCGCAACTAGAAACTCCATAACTAGAAACTCCACTACTAGAAAACTCCGCAACTAGAAACTCTGCAACTAGAAACTCCGCAACTAGAAACTCCACAGCTAGAAACTTCACTACTTGAAACACCACAACTAGATACTTCACAACTACGAATTCCACAACTAGAAACTCCGCAACTAGAAACTCCGCAACTAGAAACTCCGCAACTAGAAACTCCACAGCTAGAAACTCCACAACTTGAGATTTTGCTACTAGAAACTCGGCAACTAGAAACTCAACCACTAGAAACTCCACTACTAGAAACTTCTCAACCAAAAACTCCACAACTTGAAACACCACAACTACATACTCCACAACTACAAACTCCACAACTAGAAACTCCACAACTAGAAACTCCACAACTTGAAACTCCATAACTAGAAACTCCACTACTAGAAAACTCCACAACTAGAAACTCTGAAACTAGAAACTCCGCAACTAGAAACTCCACAGCTAGAAACTTCACTACTTTAAACACTACAACTAGATACTCCAAAACTACGAATTCCGCAACAATAAACTCCAACACTAGAAACTCTGCAACCAGAAACTCCACAACTAGAAACTCCTCAACTAGAAACTCCACAACTTGAAACACCACAACTAGATTCTCTAGAAACTCCACAACTAGAAACTGCACAACTTGAAACTCCGCAACTACAAATTCCACAACTAGAAACTCCACAACTTGAAACACCACAACTAGATACTCCACAACTAGAAACTCCACAACTAGAAGCTCCACAACTAGAAATTCCGCAACTAGAAACTCCACAACTAGAGACTCCATAACTCTAAACTTCACAACTAGAAACTCCACAACCAGAAACTCCACAAATAGAAACTCCGCAACTAGAAATCCCACAACTAGAGACTCCACAACAAGAGACTTCACAACTATAAACTCCGCAACTAGAGACTCCACAACCAGAAACTCCACAGCTAGAAATTCCACAGCTTGAGACTTCGTATGTAGAGACTCGGCAACTAGAAACACAACAACTAGAAACTCCACAACGAGAAACTCCACAACTAGAAACTCCACAACTTCAAACACCACAACTAGATACTCCTCAAAAACAAATTTCATAACTAGAAACTCCACAGCTAGAAAGTCCGCAACTAGGAACTCTCCAACTAGAAACTCCGCAACTAGAAACTCCACAGCTAGAAAATCCACGACTAGAAACTCTACAATTAGCAACTCCACAACTACAGATTCCGCAACTAGAAAACTCCGCAACTAGAAACTCCCAACCAGACACTCCGCAACTAGGAACTCTACAACTTCAAAATCCACAACTAGAAACTCCCCAACTTGAAACACCACAACTAGATACTCCACAACTACAAACTCCACAACTAGAAACTCTGCAACAAAAAACTCCGCCACTAGAAACTCCACAACTATTAACCTCCGCAACTAGAAAATCTGCAACTAGAAACTCCGCAACTAGAAACTCTACAGCTAGAAACTTCACTACTTGAAACACCACAACCAGATACTCCACATCTACGAATTCCACAACTAGAAACTCCACAGCTAGGAAGTCCGCAACTAGAAACTCTGCAACTAGAAACTCCGCAACTAGAAACTGCACAGCTAGAAAATCCACCAATAAAAACTCCACAACTAGCTACTCCACAACTAAAGACTCCGGAACTAGAAAACTCCGCAACTAGAAACTCCCAACTAGACTTTCCGCAACAAGAAACTCCGCAACTAGAAACTCCACAACTTGAGACTTCGAAACTACAAACCCCACAACTAGAAACTTCTCAACTAAAAACTCCACAACTTGAAACACCACAACTAGATACTCCACAACTACAAACTCCACAACTAGAAACTCCACAATTAGAAACTCCACAACTTGAAACTCCGCAACTAGAAACTCCATAACTAGAAACTCCACTACTAGAAAACTCCGCAACTAGAAACTCTGCAACTAGAAACTCCGCAACAAGAAACTCCACAGCTAGAAACTTCACTACTTGAAACACCACAACTAGATACTTCAAAACTACGAATTCCACAACTAGAAACTCCGCAACTAGAAACTCCACAACTAGAAACTCCGCAAATAGAAACTCCACAGCTAGAAACTCCACAACTTGAGATTTTGCTACTAGAAACTCGGCAACTAGAAACGCAACCACTAGAAACTCCACAACTAGAAACTTCTCAACTAAAAACTCCACAACTTGAAACACCACAGCTATATACTCCACAACTACATACTCCACAACTACAAACTCCACAACTAGAAACTCCACAACTAGAAACTCCACAACTAGAAACTCCACAACTTGAAACTCCATAACTAGAAACTCCACTACTAGAAAACTCCACAACTAGAAACTCTGAAACTAGAAACTCTGCAACTAGAAACTCCACAGCTAGAAACTTCACTACTTTAAACACTACAACTAGATACTCCAAAACTACGAATTCCGCAACAATAAACTCCAACACTAGAAACTCTGCAACTAGAAACTCCACAACTAGAAACTCCTCAACTAGAAACTCCACAACTTTTAACTCCACAACTAGAGACTCCACAACTAGAAACTCCACAACTACGAACTCCACAACTACGAACCCCAAAACTACAAACTCCACAACTAGAAAGTCCACAACTAGAAACTCCACAAATTTGGACTTCGCAACTAGAAATCCACAACTAGAGACTCCACAACTAGGAACTTCACAACTAGAGACTCCACAACCAGAAACTCCACAGCTAGAAACTCCACAACTAGAGACTTTACAACTAGAAACTCCGCAACTAGAAACTCCACAACTAGAAACTCCACAGCTAGAAACTCCAAAACTTGAATTACCACAACTAGATACTACACAACTACAAATTCCACAACTAGAAACTCCACAACTTGAAACTCCACTACTAGAAAACTCCACAACTAGAAACTCCACAGCTAGAAACTTCACTACTTGAAACACTACAACTAGATACTCCAAAACTACGAATTCCACAACAATAAACTCTAACACTAGAAACTCCGCAACTATAAACTCCACAACTAGAAACTCCTCAACTAGAAACTCCACATCTTGAAACACCACAACTAGATACTCTAGAAACTCCACAACTAGAAACTCCACAACTTGAAACTCCGCCACTACAAATTCCACAACTAGAAACTCCACAACTTGAAACCCAACAAATAGATACTCCACAACTACGGACTCCAAAACTAGAAACTGCAACACTAGAAACCCCACAACCAGAAACTCCGACCTAAAACTCCGCAACTAGAAACTCCACAACTACAAACTCCACAACTAGAGACTCCACAACAAGAAACTCCAACACTAGAAACTCCACAACTTGAAACTCCACAACTAATAAACTCCACAACTAGAAAATCTGCAACTAGAAACTCCACAGTTAGATACTTCACTACTTGAAACACCACAACTAGATACTCCTCAAATACAAATTCCGCAAGTAGAAACTCCACGGCTAGAAAGTCCACAACTAGAATCTCTGCAACTAGAAACTCCACAACTAGAAACTGCACAGCTAGAAAATCTACCACTAGAAACTCCACAACTACAGACTCCACAACTACAGACTCCACAACTAGAAACTCCACAACTAGAAACTCCACAACCAGAAACTCCGCAACTAGAAATCCCACAACTAGAGACTCCACAACTAGAGACTTCACAACTAGAAACTCCGCAACTAGAAACTCCACAACTAGAAACTCCAGAACTTGCAACCCCACAACTAGATACTCCACAACTACAAATTTCACAACTAGAAACTCCACAACTAAAACTCCGCAACTATAAACTCCCCAACTAAAAACTCCACAGCTAGAAAGTCCGCAACTAGAAACTCTGCAACTAGAAACTCCGCTACTAGAAACTCCACAGCTAGAAAATCCACCACTAGAAACTCCACAACTAGCAACACCACAACTACAGACTCCGCAACTAGAAACTCCGCAACTAGAAACCCCGCAACTAGAGACTCCACAACTAGAGACTTCACAACTAGAAACTGCGCAACTAGAAAATCCACAACTAGAAACTCCACAGCCAGAAACTCCACATTTTGAAACACCACAACTAGATACTCCACAACTACAAATTCCATAACTAGAAACTCCACAACTAGAAACTCCACAACTTGAAACTCAACAAATAGATACTCCACAACTATGGACTGCACAACTAGAAACTCTAACACTAGAGACTCCACAACCAGAAACTCCGCAACTAAAAACTCCGCAACTAGAAACTCCACAGCTAGAAAATCCACAGCTAGAAATTCCACAACTAGAAACTCCACAACTACCGACTCCGCAACTATAAACTCCACAACTAGACAATCCGCAACTAGGAACTCTACAACTTCAAAATCCACAACTAAACTAAAAACTTCACAACTTGAAACTCCACAACTAGATACTCCACAACTACAAACTCCACTACTAGAAACTCCACAACTTGAAACTCCGCAACTAGAAACTCCGCCACTACAATCTCCACAACTGGACAACTCCGCAACTAGAAACTCTGCAATTAGAAACTCCGCAACTAGAAACTCCAGAGCTAGAAACTCCACAACTACAACCTCCACAACTAGAGACTCCACAACTAGAAACTCCACAACTACAAGTCCCACAACTACGAACCCCACAACTACAAACTCAAAAACGGCAAATTCCACAACTAGAAACTCAACAACTTTAGACTTCGCAACTAGAAACTCCACAAATAGAGACTCCACAACTAGGAACTCCACAACTAGAGACTCCACAACCAGAAACTCCACAGCTAGAAATTCCACAGCTTGAGACTTCGTATGTAGAGACTCGGCAACTAGAAACACAACAACTAGAAACTCCACAACGAGAAACTCCACAACTAGAAACTCCACAACTTGAAACACCACAACTAGATACTCCACAAAAACAAATTTCATAACTAGGAACTCCACAGCTAGAAAGCCCGCAACTAGAAACTCTGCAACTAGAAACTCCGCAACTAGAAACTCCACAACTAGCAACTCCACAACTACAGACTCCGCAACTAGAAAACTCCGCAACTAGAAACTCCCAACCAGACACTCCGCAACTAGGAACTCTACAACTTCAAAATCCACAACTAGAAACTCCCCAACTTGAAACACCACAACTAGATACTCCACAACTACCAACTCCACAACTAGAAACTCCGCAACTAGAAACTCCGCCACTAGAAACTCCACAACTATTAAACTCCGCAACTAGAAAATCTGCAACTAGAAACTCCGCAACTAGAAACTCCACAGCTAGAAACTTCACTACTTGAAACACCACAACCAGATACTCCACAACTACGAATTCCACAACTAGAAACTCCACAGCTAGAAACTCCACAACTAGAAACTGCACACCTAGAAAATCCACCACTAAAATCTCCACAACTAGCTACTCCACAACTAAAGACTCCGGAACTAGAAAACTCCGCAACTAGAAACTCCCAACTAGACTTTCCGCAACAAGAAACTCCGCAACTAGAAACTCCACAACTTGAGACTTCGAAACTACAAACTCCACAACTAGAAACTCCACAACTAGAAACTCCACAACTAGAAACTCCACAACTAGAAACTCCGCAACTAGAAACTCCACAGCTAAAAAGTCCGCTACTAGAAACTCTGCAACTAGAAACTCCGCAACTAGAAATTCAACAGCTAGAAAATCCACCACTAGAAACTCCACAACTAGCAACTCCCAACTAGACACTCCGCAACTAGGAACTCTACAACTTCAAAATCCACAACTAGAAACTCCACAACTTGAAACTCCACAACTAGATACTCCACAACTACAAACTCTACAGCTACAAACTCCACAACTTGAAACTCCGCAACTAGAAACTCCATAACTAGAAACTCCACTACTAGAAAACTCCGCAACTAGAAACTCTGCAACTTGAAACTCCGCAACTAGAAACTCCACAACTTGAGATTTTGCTACTAGAAACTCGGCGACTAGAAACTCAACCACTAGAAACTCCACAACTAGAAACTTCTCAACTAAAAACTCCAAAACTTGAAACACCACAACTAGATACTCCCTAACTACAAACTCCACAACTAGAAACTCCACAATTAGAAACTCCACAACTACAAACTTCACAACTTGAAACTCCATAACTAGAAACTCCACTACTAGAAAACTCCACAACTAGAAACTCTGCAACTAGAAACTCTGCAACTAGAAACTCCACAGCTAGAAACTTCACTACTTGAAACACTACAACTAGATACTCCAAAACTACGAATTCCACAACAATAAACTCCAACACTAGAAACTCCGCAACTAGAAACTCCCAACTTGACACTTCGCAACTAGGAACTCTACAACTTCAAAATCCACAACTATAAACTCCACAACTTGAAACTCCACAACTAGATACTCCATAACTACAAACTCCACAACTACAAACTCCACAACTTGAAACTCCGCAACTAGAAACTCCATAACTAGAAACTCCACTACTAGAAAACTCCGCAACTAGAAACTCTGCAACTAGAAACTCCGCAACTAGAAACTCCACAGCTAGAAACTTCACTACTTGAAACACCACAACTAGATACTTCACAACTACGAATTCCACAACTAGAAACTCCGCAACTAGAAACTCCGCAACTAGAAACTCCGCAACTAGAAACTCCACAGCTAGAAACTCCACAACTTGAGATTTTGCTACTAGAAACTCGGCAACTAGAAACTCAACCACTAGAAACTCCACTACTAGAAACTTCTCAACCAAAAACTCCACAACTTGAAACACCACAACTACATACTCCACAACTACAAACTCCACAACTAGAAACTCCACAACTAGAAACTCCACAACTTGAAACTCCATAACTAGAAACTCCACTACTAGAAAACTCCACAACTAGAAACTCTGAAACTAGAAACTCCGCAACTAGAAACTCCACAGCTAGAAACTTCACTACTTTAAACACTACAACTAGATACTCCAAAACTACGAATTCCGCAACAATAAACTCCAACACTAGAAACTCTGCAACCAGAAACTCCACAACTAGAAACTCCTCAACTAGAAACTCCACAACTTGAAACACCACAACTAGATTCTCTAGAAACTCCACAACTAGAAACTGCACAACTTGAAACTCCGCAACTACAAATTCCACAACTAGAAACTCCACAACTTGAAACACCACAACTAGATACTCCACAACTAGAAACTCCACAACTAGAAGCTCCACAACTAGAAATTCCGCAACTAGAAACTCCACAACTAGAGACTCCATAACTCTAAACTTCACAACTAGAAACTCCACAACCAGAAACTCCACAAATAGAAACTCCGCAACTAGAAATCCCACAACTAGAGACTCCACAACAAGAGACTTCACAACTAGAAACTCCGCAACTAGAGACTCCACAACCAGAAACTCCACAGCTAGAAATTCCACAGCTTGAGACTTCGTATGTAGAGACTCGGCAACTAGAAACACAACAACTAGAAACTCCACAACGAGAAACTCCACAACTAGAAACTCCACAACTTCAAACACCACAACTAGATACTCCTCAAAAACAAATTTCATAACTAGAAACTCCACAGCTAGAAAGTCCGCAACTAGGAACTCTCCAACTAGAAACTCCGCAACTAGAAACTCCACAGCTAGAAAATCCACGACTAGAAACTCTACAATTAGCAACTCCACAACTACAGACTCCGCAACTAGAAAACTCCGCAACTAGAAACTCCCAACCAGACACTCCGCAACTAGGAACTCTACAACTTCAAAATCCACAACTAGAAACTCCCCAACTTGAAACACCACAACTAGATACTCCACAACTACAAACTCCACAACTAGAAACTCTGCAACAAAAAACTCCGCCACTAGAAACTCCACAACTATTAACCTCCGCAACTAGAAAATCTGCAACTAGAAACTCCGCAACTAGAAACTCCACAGCTAGAAACTTCACTACTTGAAACACCACAACCAGATACTCCACATCTACGAATTCCACAACTAGAAACTCCACAGCTAGGAAGTCCGCAACTAGAAACTCTGCAACTAGAAACTCCGCAACTAGAAACTGCACAGCTAGAAAATCCACCAATAAAAACTCCACAACTAGCTACTCCACAACTAAAGACTCCGGAACTAGAAAACTCCGCAACTAGAAACTCCCAACTAGACTTTCCGCAACAAGAAACTCCGCAACTAGAAACTCCACAACTTGAGACTTCGAAACTACAAACCCCACAACTAGAAACTTCTCAACTAAAAACTCCACAACTTGAAACACCACAACTAGATACTCCACAACTACAAACTCCACAACTAGAAACTCCACAATTAGAAACTCCACAACTTGAAACTCCGCAACTAGAAACTCCATAACTAGAAACTCCACTACTAGAAAACTCCGCAACTAGAAACTCTGCAACTAGAAACTCCGCAACAAGAAACTCCACAGCTAGAAACTTCACTACTTGAAACACCACAACTAGATACTTCAAAACTACGAATTCCACAACTAGAAACTCCGCAACTAGAAACTCCACAACTAGAAACTCCGCAACTAGAAACTCCACAGCTAGAAACTCCACAACTTGAGATTTTGCTACTAGAAACTCGGCAACTAGAAACGCAACCACTAGAAACTCCACAACTAGAAACTTCTCAACTAAAAACTCCACAACTTGAAACACCACAGCTATATACTCCACAACTACATACTCCACAACTACAAACTCCACAACTAGAAACTCCACAACTAGAAACTCCACAACTAGAAACTCCACAACTTGAAACTCCATAACTAGAAACTCCACTACTAGAAAACTCCACAACTAGAAACTCTGAAACTAGAAACTCCGCAACTAGAAACTCCACAGCTAGAAACTTCACTACTTTAAACACTACAACTAGATACTCCAAAACTACGAATTCCGCAACAATAAACTCCCACACTAGAAACTCTGCAACTAGAAACTCCACAACTAGAAACTCCTCAACTAGAAACTCCACAACTTTTAACTCCACAACTAGAGACTCCACAACTAGAAACTCCACAACTACGAACTCCACAACTACGACCCCAAAACTACAAACTCCACAACTAGAAAGTCCACAACTAGAAACTCCACAAATTTGGACTTCGCAACTAGAAATCCACAACTAGAGACTCCACAACTAGGAACTTCACAACTAGAGACTCCACAACCAGAAACTCCACAGCTAGAAACTCCACAACTAGAGACTTTACAACTAGAAACTCCGCAACTGGAAACTCCACAACTAGAAACTCCACAGCTAGAAACTCCAAAACTTGAATTACCACAACTAGATACTACACAACTACAAATTCCACAACTAGAAACTCCACAACTTGAAACTCCACTACTAGAAAACTCCACAACTAGAAACTCCACAGCTAGAAACTTCACTACTTGAAACACTACAACTAGATACTCCAAAACTACGAATTCCACAACAATAAACTCTAACACTAGAAACTCCGCAACTATAAACTCCACAACTAGAAACTCCTCAACTAGAAACTCCACAACTTGAAACACCACAACTAGATACTCTAGAAACTCCACAACTAGAAACTCCACAACTTGAAACTCCGCCACTACAAATTCCACAACTAGAAACTCCACAACTTGAAACCCAACAAATAGATACTCCACAACTACGGACTCCAAAACTAGAAACTGCAACACTAGAAACCCCACAACCAGAAACTCCGACCT
Organism: Rhipicephalus microplus; assembly: GCF_043290135.1. Lineage (NCBI taxonomy): Eukaryota > Metazoa > Arthropoda > Arachnida > Ixodida > Ixodidae > Rhipicephalus > Rhipicephalus microplus. The sequence continues at coordinate 10,355,604 of NW_027464595.1, forward strand.
AAAACTCCGCAACTAGAAACTCCACAACTACAAACTCCACAACTAGAGACTCCACAACAAGAAACTCCAACACTAGAAACTCCACAACTTGAAACTCCACAAATAATAAACTCCACAACTAGAAAATCTGCAACTAGAAACTCCACAGTTAGATACTTCACTACTTGAAACACCACAACTAGATACTCCACAAATACAAATTCCGCAAGTAGAAACTCCACGGCTAGAAAGTCCACAACTAGAATCTCTGCAACTAGAAACTCCACAACTAGAAACTGCACAGCTAGAAAATCTACCACTAGAAACTCCACAACTACAGACTCCACAACTACAGACTCCACAACTAGAAACTCCACAACTAGAAACTCCACAACCAGAAACTCCGCAACTAGAAATCCCACAACTAGAGACTCCACAACTAGAGACTTCACAACTAGAAACTCCGCAACTAGAAACTCCACAGCTAGAAACTCCAGAACTTGCAACCCCACAACTAGATACTCCACAACTACAAATTTCACAACTAGAAACTCCACAACTAAAACTCCGCAAGTATAAACTCCCGAACTAAAAACTCCACAGCTAGAAAGTCCGCAACTAGAAACTCTGCAACTAGAAACTCCGCTACTAGAAACTCCACAGCTAGTAAATCCACCACTAGAAACTCCACAACTAGCAACACCACAGCTACAGACTCCGCAACTAGAAACTCCGCAACTAGAAACCCCGCAACTAGAGACTCCACAACTAGAGACTTCACAACTAGAAACTGCGCAACTAGAAAATCCACAACTAGAAACTCCACAGCCAGAAACTCCACATTTTGAAACACCACAACTAGATACTCCACAACTACAAATTCCATAACTAGAAACTCCACAACTAGAAACTCCACAACTTGAAACTCAACAAATAGATACTCCACAACTATGGACTGCACAACTAGAAACTCTAACACTAGAGACTCCACAACCAGAAACTCCGCAACTAAAAACTCCGCAACTAGAAACTCCACAGCTAGAAAATCCACAGCTAGAAATTCCACAACTAGAAACTCCACAACTACCGACTCCGCAACTATAAACTCCACAACTAGACAATCCGCAACTAGGAACTCTACAACTTCAAAATCCACAACTAAACTAAAAACTTCACAACTTGAAACTCCACAACTAGATACTCCACAACTACAAACTCCACTACTAGAAACTCCACAACTTGAAACTCCGCAACTAGAAACTCCGCCACTACAATCTCCACAACTGGACAACTCCGCAACTAGAAACTCTGCAATTAGAAACTCCGCAACTAGAAACTCCAGAGCTAGAAACTCCACAACTACAACCTCCACAACTAGAGACTCCACAACTAGAAACTCCACAACTACAAGTCCCACAACTACGAACCCCACAACTACAAACTCAAAAACGGCAAATTCCACAACTAGAAACTCAACAACTTTAGACTTCGCAACTAGAAACTCCACAAATAGAGACTCCACAACTAGGAACTCCACAACTAGAGACTCCACAACCAGAAACTCCACAGCTAGAAATTCCACAGCTTGAGACTTCGTATGTAGAGACTCGGCAACTAGAAACACAACAACTAGAAACTCCACAACGAGAAACTCCACAACTAGAAACTCCACAACTTGAAACACCACAACTAGATACTCCACAAAAACAAATTTCATAACTAGGAACTCCACAGCTAGAAAGCCCGCAACTAGAAACTCTGCAACTAGAAACTCCGCAACTAGAAACTCCACAACTAGCAACTCCACAACTACAGACTCCGCAACTAGAAAACTCCGCAACTAGAAACTCCCAACCAGACACTCCGCAACTAGGAACTCTACAACTTCAAAATCCACAACTAGAAACTCCCCAACTTGAAACACCACAACTAGATACTCCACAACTACCAACTCCACAACTAGAAACTCCGCAACTAGAAACTCCGCCACTAGAAACTCCACAACTATTAAACTCCGCAACTAGAAAATCTGCAACTAGAAACTCCGCAACTAGAAACTCCACAGCTAGAAACTTCACTACTTGAAACACCACAACCAGATACTCCACAACTACGAATTCCACAACTAGAAACTCCACAGCTAGAAACTCCACAACTAGAAACTGCACACCTAGAAAATCCACCACTAAAATCTCCACAACTAGCTACTCCACAACTAAAGACTCCGGAACTAGAAAACTCCGCAACTAGAAACTCCCAACTAGACTTTCCGCAACAAGAAACTCCGCAACTAGAAACTCCACAACTTGAGACTTCGAAACTACAAACTCCACAACTAGAAACTCCACCACTAGAAACTCCACAACTAGAAACTCCACAACTAGAAACTCCGCAACTAGAAACTCCACAGCTAAAAAGTCCGCTACTAGAAACTCTGCAACTAGAAACTCCGCAACTAGAAATTCAACAGCTAGAAAATCCACCACTAGAAACTCCACAACTAGCAACTCCCAACTAGACACTCCGCAACTAGGAACTCTACAACTTCAAAATCCACAACTAGAAACTCCACAACTTGAAACTCCACAACTAGATACTCCACAACTACAAACTCTACAGCTACAAACTCCACAACTTGAAACTCCGCAACTAGAAACTCCATAACTAGAAACTCCACTACTAGAAAACTCCGCAACTAGAAACTCTGCAACTTGAAACTCCGCAACTAGAAACTCCACAACTTGAGATTTTGCTACTAGAAACTCGGCGACTAGAAACTCAACCACTAGAAACTCCACAACTAGAAACTTCTCAACTAAAAACTCCAAAACTTGAAACACCACAACTAGATACTCCCTAACTACAAACTCCACAACTAGAAACTCCACAATTAGAAACTCCACAACTACAAACTTCACAACTTGAAACTCCATAACTAGAAACTCCACTACTAGAAAACTCCACAACTAGAAACTCTGCAACTAGAAACTCTGCAACTAGAAACTCCACAGCTAGAAACTTCACTACTTGAAACACTACAACTAGATACTCCAAAACTCCGAATTCCACAACAATAAACTCCAACACTAGAAACTCCGCAACTAGAAACTCCCAACTTGACACTTCGCAACTAGGAACTCTACAACTTCAAAATCCACAACTATAAACTCCACAACTTGAAACTCCACAACTAGATACTCCATAACTACAAACTCCACAACTACAAACTCCACAACTTGAAACTCCGCAACTAGAAACTCCATAACTAGAAACTCCACTACTAGAAAACTCCGCAACTAGAAACTCTGCAACTAGAAACTCCGCAACTAGAAACTCCACAGCTAGAAACTTCACTACTTGAAACACCACAACTAGATACTTCACAACTACGAATTCCACAACTAGAAACTCCGCAACTAGAAACTCCGCAACTAGAAACTCCGCAACTAGAAACTCCACAGCTAGAAAATCCACGACTAGAAACTCTACAATTAGCAACTCCACAACTACAGACTCCGCAACTAGAAAACTCCGCAACTAGAAACTCCCAACCAGACACTCCGCAACTAGGAACTCTACAACTTCAAAATCCACAACTAGAAACTCCCCAACTTGAAACACCACAACTAGATACTCCACAACTACAAACTCCACAACTAGAAACTCTGCAACAAAAAACTCCGCCACTAGAAACTCCACAACTATTAACCTCCGCAACTAGAAAATCTGCAACTAGAAACTCCGCAACTAGAAACTCCACAGCTAGAAACTTCACTACTTGAAACACCACAACCAGATACTCCACATCTACGAATTCCACAACTAGAAACTCCACAGCTAGGAAGTCCGCAACTAGAAACTCTGCAACTAGAAACTCCGCAACTAGAAACTGCACAGCTAGAAAATCCACCAATAAAAACTCCACAACTAGCTACTCCACAACTAAAGACTCCGGAACTAGAAAACTCCGCAACTAGAAACTCCCAACTAGACTTTCCGCAACAAGAAACTCCGCAACTAGAAACTCCACAACTTGAGACTTCGAAACTACAAACCCCACAACTAGAAACTTCTCAACTAAAAACTCCACAACTTGAAACACCACAACTAGATACTCCACAACTACAAACTCCACAACTAGAAACTCCACAATTAGAAACTCCACAACTTGAAACTCCGCAACTAGAAACTCCATAACTAGAAACTCCACTACTAGAAAACTCCGCAACTAGAAACTCTGCAACTAGAAACTCCGCAACAAGAAACTCCACAGCTAGAAACTTCACTACTTGAAACACCACAACTAGATACTTCAAAACTACGAATTCCACAACTAGAAACTCCGCAACTAGAAACTCCACAACTAGAAACTCCGCAAATAGAAACTCCACAGCTAGAAACTCCACAACTTGAGATTTTGCTACTAGAAACTCGGCAACTAGAAACGCAACCACTAGAAACTCCACAACTAGAAACTTCTCAACTAAAAACTCCACAACTTGAAACACCACAGCTATATACTCCACAACTACATACTCCACAACTACAAACTCCACAACTAGAAACTCCACAACTAGAAACTCCACAACTAGAAACTCCACAACTTGAAACTCCATAACTAGAAACTCCACTACTAGAAAACTCCACAACTAGAAACTCTGAAACTAGAAACTCCGCAACTAGAAACTCCACAGCTAGAAACTTCACTACTTTAAACACTACAACTAGATACTCCAAAACTACGAATTCCGCAACAATAAACTCCAACACTAGAAACTCTGCAACTAGAAACTCCACAACTAGAAACTCCTCAACTAGAAACTCCACAACTTTTAACTCCACAACTAGAGACTCCACAACTAGAAACTCCACAACTACGAACTCCACAACTACGAACCCCAAAACTACAAACTCCACAACTAGAAAGTCCACAACTAGAAACTCCACAAATTTGGACTTCGCAACTAGAAATCCACAACTAGAGACTCCACAACTAGGAACTTCACAACTAGAGACTCCACAACCAGAAACTCCACAGCTAGAAACTCCACAACTAGAGACTTTACAACTAGAAACTCCGCAACTAGAAACTCCACAACTAGAAACTCCACAGCTAGAAACTCCAAAACTTGAATTACCACAACTAGATACTACACAACTACAAATTCCACAACTAGAAACTCCACAACTTGAAACTCCACTACTAGAAAACTCCACAACTAGAAACTCCACAGCTAGAAACTTCACTACTTGAAACACTACAACTAGATACTCCAAAACTACGAATTCCACAACAATAAACTCTAACACTAGAAACTCCGCAACTATAAACTCCACAACTAGAAACTCCTCAACTAGAAACTCCACAACTTGAAACACCACAACTAGATACTCTAGAAACTCCACAACTAGAAACTCCACAACTTGAAACTCCGCCACTACAAATTCCACAACTAGAAACTCCACAACTTGAAACCCAACAAATAGATACTCCACAACTACGGACTCCAAAACTAGAAACTGCAACACTAGAAACCCCACAACCAGAAACTCCGACCTAAAACTCCGCAACTAAAAACTCCACAACTACAAACTCCACAACTAGAGACTCCACAACAAGAAACTCCAACACTAGAAACTCCACAACTTGAAACTCCACAACTAATAAACTCCACAACTAGAAAATCTGCAACTAGAAACTCCACAGTTAGATACTTCACTACTTGAAACACCACAACTAGATACTCCTCAAATACAAATTCCGCAAGTAGAAACTCCACGGCTAGAAAGTCCACAACTAGAATCTCTGCAACTAGAAACTCCACAACTAGAAACTGCACAGCTAGAAAATCTACCACTAGAAACTCCACAACTACAGACTCCACAACTACAGACTCCACAACTAGAAACTCCACAACTAGAAACTCCACAACCAGAAACTCCGCAACTAGAAATCCCACAACTAGAGACTCCACAACTAGAGACTTCACAACTAGAAACTCCGCAACTAGAAACTCCACAACTAGAAACTCCAGAACTTGCAACCCCACAACTAGATACTCCACAACTACAAATTTCACAACTAGAAACTCCACAACTAAAACTCCGCAACTATAAACTCCCCAACTAAAAACTCCACAGCTAGAAAGTCCGCAACTAGAAACTCTGCAACTAGAAACTCCGCTACTAGAAACTCCACAGCTAGAAAATCCACCACTAGAAACTCCACAACTAGCAACACCACAACTACAGACTCCGCAACTAGAAACTCCGCAACTAGAAACCCCGCAACTAGAGACTCCACAACTAGAGACTTCACAACTAGAAACTGCGCAACTAGAAAATCCACAACTAGAAACTCCACAGCCAGAAACTCCACATTTTGAAACACCACAACTAGATACTCCACAACTACAAATTCCATAACTAGAAACTCCACAACTAGAAACTCCACAACTTGAAACTCAACAAATAGATACTCCACAACTATGGACTGCACAACTAGAAACTCTAACACTAGAGACTCCACAACCAGAAACTCCGCAACTAAAAACTCCGCAACTAGAAACTCCACAGCTAGAAAATCCACAGCTAGAAATTCCACAACTAGAAACTCCACAACTACCGACTCCGCAACTATAAACTCCACAACTAGACAATCCGCAACTAGGAACTCTACAACTTCAAAATCCACAACTAAACTAAAAACTTCACAACTTGAAACTCCACAACTAGATACTCCACAACTACAAACTCCACTACTAGAAACTCCACAACTTGAAACTCCGCAACTAGAAACTCCGCCACTACAATCTCCACAACTGGACAACTCCGCAACTAGAAACTCTGCAATTAGAAACTCCGCAACTAGAAACTCCAGAGCTAGAAACTCCACAACTACAACCTCCACAACTAGAGACTCCACAACTAGAAACTCCACAACTACAAGTCCCACAACTACGAACCCCACAACTACAAACTCAAAAACGGCGAATTCCACAACTAGAAACTCAACAACTTTAGACTTCGCAACTAGAAACTCCCCAAATAGAGACTCCACAACTAGGAACTCCACAACTAGAGACTCCACAACCAGAAACTCCACAGCTAGAAATTCCACAGCTTGAGACTTCGTATGTAGAGACTCGGCAACTAGAAACACAACAACTAGAAACTCCACAACGAGAAACTCCACAACTAGAAACTCCACAACTTGAAACACCACAACTAGATACTCCACAAAAACAAATTTCATAACTAGGAACTCCACAGCTAGAAAGCCCGCAACTAGAAACTCTGCAACTAGAAACTCCGCAACTAGAAACTCCACAACTAGCAACTCCACAACTACAGACTCCGCAACTAGAAAACTCCGCAACTAGAAACTCCCAACCAGACACTCCGCAACTAGGAACTCTACAACTTCAAAATCCACAACTAGAAACTCCCCAACTTGAAACACCACAACTAGATACTCCACAACTACCAACTCCACAACTAGAAACTCCGCAACTAGAAACTCCGCCACTAGAAACTCCACAACTATTAAACTCCGCAACTAGAAAATCTGCAACTAGAAACTCCGCAACTAGAAACTCCACAGCTAGAAACTTCACTACTTGAAACACCACAACCAGATACTCCACAACTACGAATTCCACAACTAGAAACTCCACAGCTAGAAACTCCACAACTAGAAACTGCACACCTAGAAAATCCACCACTAAAATCTCCACAACTAGCTACTCCACAACTAAAGACTCCGGAACTAGAAAACTCCGCAACTAGAAACTCCCAACTAGACTTTCCGCAACAAGAAACTCCGCAACTAGAAACTCCACAACTTGAGACTTCGAAACTACAAACTCCACAACTAGAAACTCCACAACTAGAAACTCCACAACTAGAAACTCCACAACTAGAAACTCCGCAACTAGAAACTCCGCAACTAGAAACTCCATAACTAGAAACTCCACTACTAGAAAACTCCGCAACTAGAAACTCTGCAACTAGAAACTCCGCAACAAGAAACTCCACAGCTAGAAACTTCACTACTTGAAACACCACAACTAGATACTTCAAAACTACGAATTCCACAACTAGAAACTCCGCAACTAGAAACTCCACAACTAGAAACTCCGCAACTAGAAACTCCACAGCTAGAAACTCCACAACTTGAGATTTTGCTACTAGAAACTCGGCAACTAGAAACGCAACCACTAGAAACTCCACAACTAGAAACTTCTCAACTAAAAACTCCACAACTTGAAACACCACAGCTATATACTCCACAACTACATACTCCACAACTACAAACTCCACAACTAGAAACTCCACAACTAGAAACTCCACAACTTGAAACTCCATAACTAGAAACTCCACTACTAGAAAACTCCACAACTAGAAACTCTGAAACTAGAAACTCCGCAACTAGAAACTCCACAGCTAGAAACTTCACTACTTTAAACACTACAACTAGATACTCCAAAACTACGAATTCCGCAACAATAAACTCCAACACTAGAAACTCTGCAACTAGAAACTCCACAACTAGAAACTCCTCAACTAGAAACTCCACAACTTGAAACACCACAACTAGATTCTCTAGAATCTCCACAACTAGAAACTCCACAACTTGAAACTCCGCAACTACAAATTCCACAACTAGAAACTCCACAACTTGAAACACCACAACTAGATACTCCACAACTAGAAACTCCACAACTAGAAGCTCCACAACTAGAAATTCCGCAACTAGAAACTCCACAACTAGAGACTCCATAACTCTAAACTTCACAACTAGAAACTCCACAACCAGAAACTCCACAAATAGAAACTCCGCAACTAGAAATCCCACAACTAGAGACTCCACAACAAGAGACTTCACAACTAGAAACTCCGCAACTAGAGACTCCACAACCAGAAACTCCACAGCTAGAAATTCCACAGCTTGAGACTTCGTATGTAGAGACTCGGCAACTAGAAACACAACAACTAGAAACTCCACAACGAGAAACTCCACAACTAGAAACTCCACAACTTCAAACACCACAACTAGATACTCCTCAAAAACAAATTTCATAACTAGAAACTCCACAGCTAGAAAGTCCGCAACTAGGAAGTCTCCAACTAGAAACTCCGCAACTAGAAACTCCACAGCTAGAAAATCCACGACTAGAAACTCCACAACTAGCAACTCCACAACTACAGACTCCGCAACTAGAAAACTCCGCAACTAGAAACTCCCAACCAGACACTCCGCAACTAGGAACTCTACAACTTCAAAATCCACAACTAGAAACTCCCCAACTTAAAACACCACAACTAGATACTCCACAACTACAAACTCCACAACTAGAAACTCCGCCACTAGAAACTCCACAACTATTAACCTCCGCAACTAGAAAATCTGCAACTAGAAACTCCGCAACTAGAAACTCCACAGCTAGAAACTTCACTACTTGAAACACCACAACCAGATACTCCACAACTACGAATTCCACAACTAGAAACTCCACAGCTAGGAAGTCCGCAACTAGAAACTCTGCAACTAGAAACTCCGCAACTAGAAACTGCACAGCTAGAAAATCCACCAATAAAAACTCCACAACTAGCTACTCCACAACTAAAGACTCCGGAACTAGAAAAAACCGCAACTAGAAACTCCCAACTAGACTTTCCGCAACAAGAAACTCCGCAACTAGAAACTCCACAACTTGAGACTTCGAAACTACAAACTCCACAACTAGAAGCTCCACAACTAGAAACTCCACAACTAGAAACTCCACAACTAGAAACTCCGCAACTAGAAACTCCACAGCTAGAAAGTCCGCAACTAGAAACTCTGCAACTAGAAACTCCGCAACTAGAAATTCCACAGTTAGAAAATCCACCACTAGAAACTCCACAACTAGCAACTCCCAACTAGACACTCTGCAACTACGAACTCTACAACTTCAAAATCCACAACTAGAAACTCCACAACTTGAAACTCCACAACTAGATACTCCACAACTACAAACTCCACAACTACAAACTCCACAGCTTGAAACTCCGCAACTAGAAACTCCATAACTAGAAACTTCACTACTAGAAAACTCCACAACTAGAAACTCTGCAACTAGAAACTCCGCAACTAGAAACTCCACAACTTGAGATTTCGCTACTAGAAACTCGGCAACTAGAAACTCAACCACTAGAAACTCTACAACTAGAAACTTCTCAACTAAAAACTCCACAACTTGAAACACCACAACTAGATACTCCACAACTACAAACTCCACAACTAGAAACTCCACAATTAGAAACTCCACAAATAGAAACTCCACAACTTGAAACTCCATAACTAGAAACTCCACTACTAGAAAACTCCACAACTAGAAACTCTGCAACTAGAAACTCCGCAACTAGAAACTCCACAGCTAGAAACTTCACTACTTGAAACACTACAACTAGATACTCCAAAACTACGAATTCCACAACAATAAACTCCAACACTAGAAACTCCGCAACTAGAAACTCCCAACTTGACACTCCGCAACTAGGAACTCTACAACTTTAAAATCCACTACTAGAAACTCCACAACTTGAAACTCCACAACTAGATACTCCATAACTACAAACTCCACAACTACAAACTCCACAACTTGAAACTCCGCAACTAGAAACTCCATAACTAGAAACTCCACTTCTAGAAAACTCCGCAACTAGAAACTCTGCAACTAGAAACTCCGCAACTAGAAACTCCACAGCTAGAAACTTCACTACTTGAAACACCACAACTAGATACTTCAAAACTACGAATTCCACAACTAGAAACTCCGCAACTAGAAACTCCACAACTAGAAACTCCGCAACTAGAAACTCCACAGCTAGAAACTCCACAACTTGAGATTTTGCTACTAGAAACTCGGCAACTAGAAACTCAACCACTAGAAACTCCACTACTAGAAACTTCTCAACCAAAAACACCACAACTTGAAACACCACAACTACATACTCCACAACTACAAACTCCACAACTTGAAACTCCGCAACTAGAAACTCCATAACTAGAAACTCCACTACTAGAAAACTCCGCAACTAGAAACTCTGCTACTAGAAACTCCGCAACTAGAAACTCCACAGCTAGAAACTTCACTACTTGAAACACCACAACTAGATACTTCACAACTACGAATTCCACAACTAGAAACTCCGCAACTAGAAACTCCGCAACTAGAAACTCCGCAACTAGAAACTCCACAGCTAGAAACTCCACAACTTGAGATTTTGCTACTAGAAACTCGGCAACTAGAAACTCAACCACTAGAAACTCCACTACTAGAAACTTCTCAACCAAAAACACCACAACTTGAAACACCACAACTACATACTCCACAACTACAAACTCCACAACTAGAAACTCCACAACTAGAAACTCCACAACTTGAAACTCCATAACTAGAAACTCCACTACTAGAAAACTCCACAACTAGAAACTCTGAAACTAGAAACTCCGCAACTAGAAACTCCACAGCTAGAAACTTCACTACTTTAAACACTACAACTAGATACTCCAAAACTACGAATTCCGCAACAATAAACTCCAACACTAGAAACTCTGCAACCAGAAACTCCACAACTAGAAACTCCTCAACTAGAAACTCCACAACTCTAAACACCACAACTAGATTCTCTAGAAACTCCACAACTAGAAACTGCACAACTTGAAACTCCGCAACTACAAATTCCACAACTAGAAACTCCACAACTTGAAACACCACAACTAGATACTCCACAACTAGAAACTCCACAACTAGAAGCTCCACAACTAGAAATTCCGCAACTAGAAACTCCACAACTAGAGACTCCATAACTCTAAACTTCACAACTAGAAACTCCACAACCAGAAACTCCACAAATAGAAACTCCGCAACTAGAAATCCCACAACTAGAGACTCCACAACAAGAGACTTCACAACTAGAAACTCCGCAACTAGAGACTCCACAACCAGAAACTCCACAGCTTGAGACTTCGTATGTAGAGACTCGGCAACTAGAAACACAACAACTAGAAACTCCACAACGAGAAACTCCACAACTAGAAACTCCACAACTTCAAACACCACAACTAGATACTCCTCAAAAACAAATTTCATAACTAGAAACTCCACAGCTAGAAAGTCCGCAACTAGGAACTCTCCAACTAGAAACTCCGCAACTAGAAACTCCACAGCTAGAAAATCCACGACTAGAAACTCTACAATTAGCAACTCCACAACTACAGACTCCGCAACTAGAAAACTCCGCAACTAGAAACTCCCAACCAGACACTCCGCAACTAGGAACTCTACAACTTCAAAATCCACAACTAGAAACTCCCCAACTTGAAACACCACAACTAGATACTCCACAACTACAAACTCCACAACTAGAAACTCTGCAACAAAAAACTCCGCCACTAGAAACTCCACAACTATTAACCTCCGCAACTAGAAAATCTGCAACTAGAAACTCCGCAACTAGAAACTCCACAGCTAGAAACTTCACTACTTGAAACACCACAACCAGATACTCCACATCTACGAATTCCACAACTAGAAACTCCACAGCTAGGAAGTCCGCAACTAGAAACTCTGCAACTAGAAACTCCGCAACTAGAAACTGCACAGCTAGAAAATCCACCAATAAAAACTCCACAACTAGCTACTCCACAACTAAAGACTCCGGAACTAGAAAACTCCGCAACTAGAAACTCCCAACTAGACTTTCCGCAACAAGAAACTCCGCAACTAGAAACTCCACAACTTGAGACTTCGAAACTACAAACCCCACAACTAGAAACTTCTCAACTAAAAACTCCACAACTTGAAACACCACAACTAGATACTCCACAACTACAAACTCCACAACTAGAAACTCCACAATTAGAAACTCCACAACTTGAAACTCCGCAACTAGAAACTCCATAACTAGAAACTCCACTACTAGAAAACTCCGCAACTAGAAACTCTGCAACTAGAAACTCCGCAACAAGAAACTCCACAGCTAGAAACTTCACTACTTGAAACACCACAACTAGATACTTCAAAACTACGAATTCCACAACTAGAAACTCCGCAACTAGAAACTCCACAACTAGAAACTCCGCAACTAGAAACTCCACAGCTAGAAACTCCACAACTTGAGATTTTGCTACTAGAAACTCGGCAACTAGAAACGCAACCACTAGAAACTCCACAACTAGAAACTTCTCAACTAAAAACTCCACAACTTGAAACACCACAGCTATATACTCCACAACTACATACTCCACAACTACAAACTCCACAACTAGAAACTCCACAACTAGAAACTCCACAACTAGAAACTCCACAACTTGAAACTCCATAACTAGAAACTCCACTACTAGAAAACTCCACAACTAGAAACTCTGAAACTAGAAACTCCGCAACTAGAAACTCCACAGCTAGAAACTTCACTACTTTAAACACTACAACTAGATACTCCAAAACTACGAATTCCGCAACAATAAACTCCAACACTAGAAACTCTGCAACTAGAAACTCCACAACTAGAAACTCCTCAACTAGAAACTCCACAACTTGAAACACCACAACTAGATTCTCTAGAATCTCCACAACTAGAAACTCCACAACTTGAAACTCCGCAACTACAAATTCCACAACTAGAAACTCCACAACTTGAAACACCACAACTAGATACTCCACAACTAGAAGCTCCACAACTAGAAATTCCGCAACTAGAAACTCCACAACTAGAGACTCCATAACTCTAAACTTCAAAACTAGAAACTCCACAACCAGAAACTCCACAAATAGAAACTCCGCAACTAGAAATCCCACAACTAGAGACTCCACAACAAGAGACTTCACAACTAGAAACTCCGCAACTAGAGACTCCACAACCAGAAACTCCACAGCTAGAAATTCCACAGCTTGAGACTTCGTATGTAGAGACTCGGCAACTAGAAACACAACAACTAGAAACTCCACAACGAGAAACTCCACAACTAGAAACTCCACAACTTCAAACACCACAACTACATACTCCTCAAAAACAAATTTCATAACTAGAAACTCCACAGCTAGAAAGTCCGCAACTAGGAAGTCTCCAACTAGAAACTCCGCAACTAGAAACTCCACAGCTAGAAAATCCACGACTAGAAACTCCACAACTAGCAACTCCACAACTACAGACTCCGCAACTAGAAAACTCCGCAACTAGAAACTCCCAACCAGACACTCCGCAACTAGGAACTCTACAACTTCAAAATCCACAACTAGAAACTCCCCAACTTAAAACACCACAACTAGATACTCCACAACTACAAACTCCACAACTAGAAACTCCGCCACTAGAAACTCCACAACTATTAACCTCCGCAACTAGAAAATCTGCAACTAGAAACTCCGCAACTAGAAACTCCACAGCTAGAAACTTCACTACTTGAAACACCACAACCAGATACTCCACAACTACGAATTCCACAACTAGAAACTCCACAGCTAGGAAGTCCGCAACTAGAAACTCTGCAACTAGAAACTCCGCAACTAGAAACTGCACAGCTAGAAAATCCACCAATAAAAACTCCACAACTAGCTACTCCACAACTAAAGACTCCGGAACTAGAAAAAACCGCAACTAGAAACTCCCAACTAGACTTTCCGCAACAAGAAACTCCGCAACTAGAAACTCCACAACTTGAGACTTCGAAACTACAAACTCCACAACTAGAAGCTCCACAACTAGAAACTCCACAACTAGAAACTCCACAACTAGAAACTCCGCAACTAGAAACTCCACAGCTAGAAAGTCCGCAACTAGAAACTCTGCAACTAGAAACTCCGCAACTAGAAATTCCACAGTTAGAAAATCCACCACTAGAAACTCCACAACTAGCAACTCCCAACTAGACACTCTGCAACTACGAACTCTACAACTTCAAAATCCACAACTAGAAACTCCACAACTTGAAACTCCACAACTAGATACTCCACAACTACAAACTCCACAACTACAAACTCCACAGCTTGAAACTCCGCAACTAGAAACTCCATAACTAGAAACTTCACTACTAGAAAACTCCACAACTAGAAACTCTGCAACTAGAAAATCCGCAACTAGAAACTCCACAACTTGAGATTTCGCTACTAGAAACTCGGCAACTAGAAACTCAACCACTAGAAACTCTACAACTAGAAACTTCTCAACTAAAAACTCCACAACTTGAAACACCACAACTAGATACTCCACAACTACAAACTCCACAACTAGAAACTCCACAATTAGAAACTCCACAAATAGAAACTCCACAACTTGAAACTCCATAACTAGAAACTCCACTACTAGAAAACTCCACAACTAGAAACTCTGCAACTAGAAACTCCGCAACTAGAAACTCCACAGCTAGAAACTTCACTACTTGAAACACTACAACTAGATACTCCAAAACTACGAATTCCACAACAATAAACTCCAACACTAGAAACTCCGCAACTAGAAACTCCCAACTTGACACTCCGCAACTAGGAACTCTACAACTTTAAAATCCACTACTAGAAACTCCACAACTTGAAACTCCACAACTAGATACTCCATAACTACAAACTCCACAACTACAAACTCCACAACTTGAAACTCCGCAACTAGAAACTCCATAACTAGAAACTCCACTACTAGAAAACTCCGCAATTAGAAACTCTGCAACTAGAAACTCCGCAACTAGAAACTCCACAGCTAGAAACTTCACTACTTGAAACACCACAACTAGATACTTCAAAACTACGAATTCCACAACTAGAAACTCCGCAACTAGAAACTCCACAACTAGAAACTCCGCAACTAGAAACTCCACAGCTAGAAACTCCACAACTTGAGATTTTGCTACTAGAAACTCGGCAACTAGAAACTCAACCACTAGAAACTCCACAACTAGAAACTTCTCAACTAAAAACTCCACAACTTGAAACACCACAGCTATATACTCCACAACTACAAACTCCACAACTTGAAACTCCGCAACTAGAAACTCCATAACTAGAAACTCCACTACTAGAAAACTCCGCAACTAGAAACTTCTCAACTAAAAACTCCACAACTTGAAACACCACAACTAGATACTCCACAACTACAAACTCCACAACTAGAAACTCCACAATTAGAAACTCCACAAATAGAAACTCCACAACTTGAAACTCCATAACTAGAAACTCCACTACTAGAAAACTCCACAACTAGAAACTCTGCAACTAGAAACTCTGCAACTAGAAACTCCACAGCTAGAAACTTCACTACTTGAAACACTACAACTAAATACTCCAAAACTACGAATTCCACAACAATAAACTCCAACACTAGAAACTCCGCAACTAGAAACTCCCAACTTGACACTTCGCAACTAGGAACTCTACAACTTCGAAATCCACAACTATAAACTCCACAACTTGAAACTCCACAACTAGATACTCCATAACTACAAACTCCACAACTACAAACTCCACAACTTGAAACTCCGCAACTAGAAACTCCATAACTAGAAACTCCACTACTAGAAAACTCCGCCACTAGAAACTCTGCAACTAGAAACTCCGCAACAAGAAACTCCACAGCTAGAAACTTCACTACTTGAAACACCACAACTAGATACTTCAAAACTACGAATTCCACAACTAGAAACTCCGCAACTAGAAACTCCACAACTAGAAACTCCGCAACTAGAAACTCGGCAACTAGAAACTCAACCACTAGAAACTCCACTACTAGAAACTTCTCAACCAAAAACTCCACAACTTGAAACACCACAACTACATACTCCACAACTACAAACTCCACAACTAGAAACTCCACAACTAGAAACTCCACAACTAGAAACTCCACAACTTGAAACTCCATAACTAGAAACTCCACTACTAGAAAACTCCACAACTAGAAACTCTGAAACTAGAAACTCCGCAACTAGAAACTCCACAGCTAGAAACTTCACTACTTTAAACACTACAACTAGATACTCCAAAACTACAAATTCCGCAACAATAAACTCCAACACTAGAAACTCTGCAACTAGAAACTCCACAACTAGAAACTCCTCAACTAGAAACTCCACAACTTGAAACACCACAACTAGATTCTCTAGAAACTCCACAACTAGAAACTCCACAACTTGAAACTCCGCAACTACAAATTCCACAACTAGAAACTCCACAACTTGAAACACCACAACTAGATACTCCACAACTAGAAACTCCACAACTAGAAGCTCCACAACTAGAAATTCCGCAACTAGAAACTCCACAACTAGAGACTCTATAACTCTAAACTTCACAACTAGAAACTCCACAACCAGAAACTCCACAAATAGAAACTCCGCAACTAGAAATCCCACAACTAGAGACTCCACAACAAGAGACTTCACAACTAGAAACTCCGCAACTAGAGACTCCACAACCAGAAACTCCACAGCTAGAAATTCCACAGCTTGAGACTTCGTATGTAGAGACTCGGCAACTAGAAACACAACAACTAGAAACTCCACAACGAGAAACTCCACAACTAGAAACTCCACAACTTCAAACACCACAACTAGATACTCCTCAAAAACAAATTTCATAACTAGAAACTCCACAGCTAGAAAGTCCGCAACTAGGAAGTCTCCAACTAGAAACTCCGCAACTAGAAACTCCACAGCTAGAAAATCCACGACTAGAAACTCCACAACTAGCAACTCCACAACTACAGACTCCGCAACTAGAAAACTCCGCAACTAGAAACTCCCAACCAGACACTCCGCAACTAGGAACTCTACAACTTCAAAATCCACAAGTAGAAACTCCCCAACTTGAAACACCACAACTAGATACTCCACAACTACAAACTCCACAACTAGAAACTCCGCCACTAGAAACTCCACAACTATTAACCTCCGCAACTAGAAAATCTGCAACTAGAAACTCCGCAACTAGAAACTCCACAGCTAGAAACTTCACTACTTGAAACACCACAACCAGATACTCCACAACTACGAATTCCACAACTAGAAACTCCACAGCTAGGAAGTCCGCAACTAGAAACTCTGCAACTAGAAACTCCGCAACTAGAAACTGCACAGCTAGAAAATCCACCAATAAAAACTCCACAACTAGCTACTCCACAACTAAAGACTCCGGAACTAGAAAACTCCGCAACTAGAAACTCCCAACTAGACTTTCCGCAACAAGAAACTCCGCAACTAGAAACTCCACAACTTGAGACTTCGAAACTACAAACTCCACAACTAGAAGCTCCACAACTAGAAACTCCACAACTAGAAACTCCACAACTAGAAACTCCGCAACTAGAAACTCCACAGCTAGAAAGTCCGCAACTAGAAACTCTGCAACTAGAAACTCCGCAACTAGAAATTCCACAGCTAGAAAATCCACCACTAGAAACTCCACAACTAGCAACTCCCAACTAGACACTCTGCAACTACGAACTCTACAACTTCAAAATCCACAACTAGAAACTCCACAACTTGAAACTCCACAACTAGATACTCCACAACTACAAACTCTACAACTACAAACTCCACAGCTTGAAACTCCGCAACTAGAAACTCCATAACTAGAAACTCCACTACTAGAAAACTCCACAACTAGAAACTCTGCAACTAGAAACTCCGCAACTAGAAACTCCAGAACTTGAGATTTCGCTACTAGAAACTCGGCAACTAGAAACTCAACCACTAGAAACTCTACAACTAGAAACTTCTCAACTAAAAACTCCACAACTTGAAACACCACAACTACATACTCCACAACTACAAACTCCACAACTAGAAACTCCACAATTAGAAACTCCACAAATAGAAACTCCACAACTTGAAACTCCATAACTAGAAACTCCACTACTAGAAAACTCCACAACTAGAAACTCTGCAACTAGAAACTCCGCAACTAGAAACTCCACAGCTAGAAACTTCACTACTTGAAACACTACAACTAGATACTCCAAAACTACGAATTCCACAACAATAAACTCCAACTCTAGAAACTCCGCAACTAGAAACTCCCAACTTGACACTCCGCAACTAGGAACTCTACAACTTCAAAATCCACTACTAGAAACTCCACAACTTGAAACTCCACAACTAGATACTCCATAACTACAAACTCCACAACTACAAACTCCACAACTTGAAACTCCGCAACTAGAAACTCTGCAACTAGAAACTCCGCAACTAGAAACTCCACAGCTAGAAACTTCACTACTTGAAACACCACAACTAGATACTTCAAAACTACGAATTCCACAACTAGAAACTCCGCAACTAGAAACTCCACAACTAGAAACTCCGCAACTAGAAACTCCACAGCTAGAAACTCCACAACTTGAGATTTTGCTACTAGAAACTCCACAACTAGAAACTCTGCAACTAGAAACTCCACAACTAGAAACTCCACAGCTAGAAACTTCACTACTTGAAACACTACAACTAGATACTCCAAAACTACGAATTCCACAACAATAAACTCCAACACTAGAAACTCCGCCACTAGAAACTCCACAACTAGAAACTCCTCAACAAGAAACTCCACAACTTGAAACACCACAACTAGATTCTCTAGAAACTCCACAACTTGAAACTCCGCATCTACAAATTCCACAACTAGAAACTCCACAACTTGAAACACCACAACTAGATACTCCACAACTAGAAACTCCACAACTAGAAGCTCCACAACTAGAAATTCCGCAACTAGAAACTCCACAACTAGAGACTCCATAACTCTAAACTTCACAACTAGAAACTCCACAACCAGAAACTCCACAAATAGAAACTCCGCAACTAGAAATCCCACAACTAGAGACTCCACAACTAGAGACTTCACAACTAGAAACTCCACAACTAGAAACTCCACAACTGGAATCTCCACAGCTAGAAACTCCACAACTTGAAACACCACAACTAGATACTCCACAACTACAAATTCCACAACAAGAAACTCCACAACTTGAAACCCAACAAATAGATACTCCACAACTATGGACTCCACAACTAGATACTCCAACACTAGAAACTCCACAACCAGAAACTCCGCAACTAAAAACTCCGCAACTAGAAACTCCACAGCAAAAAATTCCACAGCTATAAGTTCCACAACTAGAAACTCCACAACTACAGACTCCGCAAACTGTAAACTCCACAACTAGACAATCTGCAACTAGGAACTCTACAACTTCGAAATCCACAACTAAAAACTCCACAACTTGAAACTCCACAACTAGATACTCCACAACTTGAAACTCCGCAACTAGAAACACAGCCACTACAGTCTCCACAACTGGAAAACTGCAACTAGAAACTCTGCAACTAGAAACTCCGCAACTAGAAACTCCACAGCTAGAAACTCCACAACTACAAACTCCACAACTAGAGACTCCAACTCTAGAAACTTCACAACTACGAACTCCACAACTAGAAACTAAACAACTAGAAACTCCATAACTTTAGACTTCACAACTACAAACTCCACAACTAGAGACTCACCAACTAGGAACTCAACAACTAGAGACTCCACAACCAGAAACTCTACAGCTAGAAACTCCACAACTTGAGACTTCGCATTTAGAGACTCGGCAACTAGAAACTCAACAACTAGAAACTCCACAACTAGAAACTCCACAACTAGAAAACCCACAACTTGAAACACCACAACTAGATACTCCACAACTACAAATTTCACAACTAGAAACTCCACAACTAAATACTCCGCAACTATAAACTCCGAAAATAGAAACTCCACAGCTAGAAAGTCAGCAACTAGAAACTCCGCCCCTGCAATCTTCACAACTGGAAAACTCTGCAACTAGAAACTCTGCAACTATAAACTCCGCAACTACAAACTCCACAACTAGAGACTCCACAACTAGAAACTCCACAACTATGAACTCCACAACTACGAACCCCATAACTACAAGCTCCACAACTAGAAACTCCACAACTAGAAACTCCACAATTTTAGACTTCGCAACTAGAAATCCACAACTAGAGACTCCACAACTAGGAACTCCACAACTAAAGACTCCACAACCAGAAACTCCGCAACTAGAAACTCCGCAACTAGAAACTCCACAGCTAGAAACTCCACAACTTGAGATTTTGCTACTAGAAACTCGGCAACTAGAAACTCAACCACTAGAAACTCCACAACTAGAAACTTCTCAACTAAAAACTCCACAACTTGAAACACCACAGCTATATACTCCACAACTACAAACTCCACAACTAGAAACTCTGCAACTAGAAACTCCGCAACTAGAAACTCCACAGCTAGAAACTTCACTACTTGAAACACTGCAACTAGATACTCCAAAACTACGAATTCCACAACAATAAACTCCAACACTAGAAACTCCGCAACTAGAAACTCCACAACTAGAAACTCCTCAACTAGAAACTCCACAACTTGAAACACCACAACTAGATTCTCTAGAAACTCCGCAACTAGAAACTCCACAACTTGAGACTTCGAAACTACAAACTCCACAACTAGAAACTCCACAACTAGAAACTCCACAACTAGAAACTCCACAACTAGAAACTCCGCAACTAGAAACTCCACAGCTAAAAAGTCCGCTACTAGAAACTCTGCAACTAGAAACTCCGCAACTAGAAATTCAACAGCTAGAAAATCCACCACTAGAAACTCCACAACTAGCAACTCCCAACTAGACACTCCGCAACTAGGAACTCTACAACTTCAAAATCCACAACTAGAAACTCCACAACTTGAAACTCCACAACTAGATACTCCACAACTACAAACTCTACAACTACAAACTCCACAACTTGAAACTCCGCAACTAGAAACTCCATAACTAGAAACTCCACTACTAGAAAACTCCGCAACTAGAAACTCTGCAACTTGAAACTCCGCAACTAGAAACTCCACAACTTGAGATTTTGCTACTAGAAACTCGGCGACTAGAAACTCAACCACTAGAAACTCCACAACTAGAAACTTCTCAACTAAAAACTCCAAAACTTGAAACACCACAACTAGATACTCCCTAACTACAAACTCCACAACTAGAAACTCCACAATTAGAAAGTCCACAACTAGAAACTTCACAACATGAAACTCCATAACTAGAAACTCCACTACTAGAAAACTCCACAACTAGAAACTCTGCAACTAGAATTTCTGCAACTAGAAACTCCACAGCTAGAAACTTCACTACTTGAAACACTACAACTAGATACTCCAAAACTACGAATTCCACAACAATAAACTCCAACACTAGAAACTCCGCAACTAGAAACTCCCAACTTGACACTTCGCAACTAGGAACTCTACAACTTCGAAATCCACAACTATAAACTCCACAACTTGAAACTCCACAACTAGATACTCCATAACTACAAACTCCACAACTACAAACTCCACAACTTGAAACTCCGCAACTAGAAACTCCATAACTAGAAACTCCACTACTAGAAAACTCCGCAACTAGAAACTCAGCAACTAGAAACTCCGCAACTAGAAACTCCACAGCTAGAAACTTCACTACTTGAAATACCACAACTAGATACTTCACAACTACGAATTCCACAACTAGAAACTCCGCAACTAGAAACTCCGCAACTAGAAACTCCGCAACTAGAAACTCCACAGCTAGAAACTCCACAACTTGAGATTTTGCTACTAGAAACTTGGCAACTACAAACTCAACCACTAGAAACTCCACTACTAGAAACTTCTCAACCAAAAACTCCACAACTTGAAACACCACAACTACATACTCCACAACTACAAACTCCACAACTAGAAACTCCACAACCAGAAACTCCACAACTAGAAACTCCACAACTTGAAACTCCATAACTAGAAACTCCACTACTAGAAAACTCCACAACTAGAAACTCTGAAACTAGAAACTCCGCAACTAGAAACTCCACAGCTAGAAACTTCACTACTTTAAACACTACAACTAGATACTCCAAAACTACGAATTCCGCAACAATAAACTCCAACACTAGAAACTCTGCAACTAGAAACTCCACAACTAGAAACTCCTCAACTAGAAACTCCACAACTTGAAACACCACAACTAGATTCTCTAGAAACTCCACAACTAGAAACTCCACAACTTGAAACTCCGCAACTACAAATTTCACAACTAGAAACTCCACAACTTGAAACACCACAACTAGATACTCCACAACTAGAAACTCCACAACTAGAAGCTCCACAACTAGAAATTCCGCAACTAGAAACTCCACAACTAGAGACTCCATAACTCTAAACTCCACAACCAGAAACTCCACAACCAGAAACTCCACAAAGAGAAACTCCGCAACTAGAAATCCCACAACTAGAGACTCCACAACAAGAGACTTCACAACTAGAAACTCCGCAACTAGAGACTCCACAACCAGAAACTCCACAGCTAGAAATTCTACATCTTGAGACTTCGTATGTAGAGACTCGGCAACTAGAAACACAACAACTAGAAACTCCACAACGAGAAACTCCACAACTAGAAACTCCACAACTTCAAACACCACAACTAGATACTCCTCAAAAACAAATTTCATAACTAGAAACTCCACAGCTAGAAAGTCCGCAACTAGGAACTCTCCAACTAGAAACTCCGCAACTAGAAACTCCACAGCTAGAAAATCCACGACTAGAAACTCTACAATTAGCAACTCCACAACTACAGACTCCGCAACTAGAAAACTCCGCAACTAGAAACTCCCAACCAGACACTCCGCAACTAGGAACTCTACAACTTCAAAATCCACAACTAGAAACTCCCCAACTTGAAACACCACAACTAGATACTCCACAGCTACAAACTCCACAACTAGAAACTCTGCAACTAAAAACTCCGCCACTAGAAACTCCACAACTATTAACCTCCGCAACTAGAAACTCCACAGCTAGAAACTTCACTACTTGAAACACCACAACCAGATACTCCACATCTACGAATTCCACAACTAGAAACTCCACAGCTAGGAAGTCCACAACTAGAAACTCTGCAACTAGAAACTCCGCAACTAGAAACTGCACAGCTAGAAAATCCACCAATAAAAACTCCACAACTAGCTACTCCACAACTAAAGACTCCGGAACTAGAAAACTCCGCAACTAGAAACTCCCAACTAGACTTTCCGCAACAAGAAACTCCGCAACTAGAAACTCCACAACTTGAGACTTCGAAACTACAAACTCCACAACTAGAAGCTCCACAGCTAGAAACTCCACAACTAGAAACTCCACAACTAGAAACTCCGCAACTAGAAACACCACAGCTAGAAAGTCCGCAACTAGAAACTCTGCAACTAGAAACTCCGCAACTAGAAATTCCACAGCTAGAAAATCCACCACTAGAAACTCCACAACTAGCAACTCCCAACTAGACACTCTGCAACTACGAACTCTACAACTTCAAAATCCACAACTAGAAACTCCACAACTACAAACTCCACAGCTTGAAACTCCGCAACTAGAAACTCCATAACTAGAAACTCCACTACTAGAAAACTCCACAACTAGAAACTCTGCAACTAGAAACTCCGCAACTAGAAACTCCACAACTTGAGATTTCGCTACTAGAAACTCGGCAACTAGAAACTCAACCACTAGAAACTCCACAACTAGAAACTTCTCAACTAAAAACTCCACAACTTGAAACACCACAACTAGATACTCCACAACTACAAACTCCACAACTAGAAACTCCACAATTAGAAACTCCACAAATAGAAACTCCACAACTTGAAACTCCATAACTAGAAACTCCACTACTAGAAAACTCCACAACTAGAAACTCTGCAACTAGAAACTCCGCAACTAGAAACTCCACAGCTAGAAACTTCACTACTTGAAACACTACAACTAGATACTCCAAAACTACGAATTCCACAACAATAAACTCCAACACTAGAAACTCCGCAACTAGAAACTCCCAACTTGACACTCCGCAACTAGGAACTCTACAACTTCAAAATCCACTACTAGAAACTCCACAACTTGAAACTCCACAACTAGATACTCCATAACTACAAACTCCACAACTACAAACTCCACAACTTGAAACTCCGCAACTAGAAACTCCATAACTAGAAACTCCACTACTAGAAAACTCCGCAACTAGAAACTCTGCAACTAGAAACTCCGCAACCAGAAACTCCACAGCTAGAAACTTCACTACTTGAAACACCACAACTAGATACTTCAAAACTACGAATTCCACAACTAGAAACTCCGCAACTAGAAACTCCACAACTAGAAACTCCGCAACTAGAAACTCCACAGCTAGAAACTCCACAACTTGAGATTTTGCTACTAGAAACTCGGCAACTAGACACTCAACCACTAGAAACTCCACAACTAGAAACTTCTCAACTAAAAACTCCACAACTTGAAACACCACAGCTATATACTCCACAACTACATACTCCACAACTACAAACTCCACAACTAGAAACTCCACAACTAGAAACTCCACAACTAGAAACTCCACAACTTGAAACTCCATAACTAGAAACTCCACTACTAGAAAACTCCACAACTAGAAACTCTGAAACTAGAAACTCCGCAACTAGAAACTCCACAGCTAGAAACTTCACTACTTTAAACACTACAACTAGATACTCCAAAACTACGAATTCCGCATCAATAAACTCCAACACTAGAAACTCTGCAACTAGAAACTCCACAACTAGAAACTCCTCAACTAGAAACTCCACAAATTGAAACACCACAAGTAGATTCTCTAAAAACTCCACAACTAGAAACTCCACAACTTGAAACTCCGCAACTACAAATTCCACAACTAGAAACTCCACAACTTGAAACACCACAACTAGATACTCCACAACTAAAAACTCCACAACTAGAAGCTCCACAACTAGAAATTCCGCAACTAGAAACTCCACAACTAGAGACTCCATAACTCTAAACTTCACAACTAGAAACTCCACAACCAGAAACTCCACAAATAGAAACTCCGCAACTAGAAATCCCACAACTAGAGACTCCACAACAAGAGACTTCACAACTAGAAACTCCGCAACTAGAGACTCCACAACCAGAAACTCCACAGCTAGAAATTCCACAGCTTGAGACTTCGTATGTAGAGACTCGGCAACTAGAAACACAACAACTAGAAACTCCACAACGAGAAACTCCACAACTAGAAACTCCACAACTTCAAACACCACAACTAGATACTCCTCAAAAACAAATTTCATAACTAGAAACTCCACAGCTAGAAAGTCCGCAACTAGGAAGTCTCCAACTAGAAACTCCGCAACTAGAAACTCCACAGCTAGAAAATCCACGACTAGAAACTCCACAACTAGCAACTCCACAACTACAGACTCCGCAACTAGAAAACTCCGCAACTAGAAACTCCCAACCAGACACTCCGCAACTAGGAACTCTACAACTTCAAAATCCACAACTAGAAACTCCCCAACTTGAAACACCACAACTAGATACTCCACAACTACAAACTCCACAACTAGAAACTCCGCCACTAGAAACTCCACAACTATTAACCTCCGCAACTAGAAAATCTGCAACTAGAAACTCCGCAACTAGAAATTCCACAGCTAGAAAATCCACCACTAGAAACTCCACAACTAGCAACTCCCAACTAGACACTCTGCAACTACGAACTCTACAACTTCAAAATCCACAACTAGAAACTCCACAACTACAAACTCCACAGCTTGAAACTCCGCAACTAGAAACTCCATAACTAGAAACTCCACTACTAGAAAACTCCACAACTAGAAACTCTGCAACTAGAAACTCCGCAACTAGAAACTCCACAACTTGAGATTTCGCTACTAGAAACTCGGCAACTAGAAACTCAACCACTAGAAACTCCACAACTAGAAACTTCTCAACTAAAAACTCCACAACTTGAAACACCACAACTAGATACTCCACAACTACAAACTCCACAACTAGAAACTCCACAATTAGAAACTCCACAAATAGAAACTCCACAACTTGAAACTCCATAACTAGAAACTCCACTACTAGAAAACTCCACAACTAGAAACTCTGCAACTAGAAACTCCGCAACTAGAAACTCCACAGCGAGAAACTTCACTACTTGAAACACTACAACTAGATACTCCAAAACTACGAATTCCACAACAATAAACTCCAACACTAGAAACTCCGCAACTAGAAACTCCCAACTTGACACTCCGCAACTAGGAACTCTACAACTTCAAAATCCACTACTAGAAACTCCACAACTTGAAACTCCACAACTAGATACTCCATAACTACAAACTCCACAACTACAAACTCCACAACTTGAAACTCCGCAACTAGAAACTCCATAACTAGAAACTCCACTACTAGAAAACTCCGCAACTAGAAACTCTGCAACTAGAAACTCCGCAACCAGAAACTCCACAGCTAGAAACTTCACTACTTGAAACACCACAACTAGATACTTCAAAACTACGAATTCCACAACTAGAAACTCCGCAACTAGAAACTCCACAACTAGAAACTCCGCAACTAGAAACTCCACAGCTAGAAACTCCACAACTTGAGATTTTGCTACTAGAAACTCGGCAACTAGACACTCAACCACTAGAAACTCCACAACTAGAAACTTCTCAACTAAAAACTCCACAACTTGAAACACCACAGCTATATACTCCACAACTACATACTCCACAACTACAAACTCCACAACTAGAAACTCCACAACTAGAAACTCCACAACTAGAAACTCCACAACTTGAAACTCCATAACTAGAAACTCCACTACTAGAAAACTCCACAACTAGAAACTCTGAAACTAGAAACTCCGCAACTAGAAACTCCACAGCTAGAAACTTCACTACTTTAAACACTACAACTAGATACTCCAAAACTACGAATTCCGCATCAATAAACTCCAACACTAGAAACTCTGCAACTAGAAACTCCACAACTAGAAACTCCTCAACTAGAAACTCCACAAATTGAAACACCACAAGTAGATTCTCTAAAAACTCCACAACTAGAAACTCCACAACTTGAAACTCCGCAACTACAAATTCCACAACTAGAAACTCCACAACTTGAAACACCACAACTAGATACTCCACAACTAAAAACTCCACAACTAGAAGCTCCACAACTAGAAATTCCGCAACTAGAAACTTCACAACTAGAGACTCCATAACTCTAAACTTCACAACTAGAAACTCCACAACCAGAAACTCCACAAATAGAAACTCCGCAACTAGAAATCCCACAACTAGAGACTCCACAACAAGAGACTTCACAACTAGAAACTCCGCAACTAGAGACTCCACAACCAGAAACTCCACAGCTAGAAATTCCACAGCTTGAGACTTCGTATGTAGAGACTCGGCAACTAGAAACACAACAACTAGAAACTCCACAACGAGAAACTCCACAACTAGAAACTCCACAACTTCAAACACCACAACTAGATACTCCTCAAAAACAAATTTCATAACTAGAAACTCCACAGCTAGAAAGTCCGCAACTAGGAAGTCTCCAACTAGAAACTCCGCAACTAGAAACTCCACAGCTAGAAAATCCACGACTAGAAACTCCACAACTAGCAACTCCACAACTACAGACTCCGCAACTAGAAAACTCCGCAACTAGAAACTCCCAACCAGACACTCCGCAACTAGGAACTCTACAACTTCAAAATCCACAACTAGAAACTCCCCAACTTGAAACACCACAACTAGATACTCCACAACTACAAACTCCACAACTAGAAACTCCGCCACTAGAAACTCCACAACTATTAACCTCCGCAACTAGAAAATCTGCAACTAGAAACTCCGCAACTAGAAACTCCACAGCTAGAAACCTCACTACTTGAAACACCACAACCAGATACTCCACAACTACGAATTCCACAACTAGAAACTCCACAGCTAGGAAGTCCGCAACTAGAAACTCTGCAACTAGAAACTCCGCAACTAGAAACTGCACAGCTAGAAAATCCACCAATAAAAACTCCACAACTAGCTACTCCACAACTAAAGACTCCGGAACTAGAAAACTCCGCAACTAGAAACTCCCAACTAGACTTTCCGCAACAAGAAACTCCGCAACTAGAAACTCCACAACTTGAGACTTCGAAACTACAAACTCCACAACTAGAAGCTCCACAACTAGAAACTCCACAACTAGAAACTCCACAACTAGAAACTCCGCAACTAGAAACTCCACAGCTAGAAAGTCCGCAACTAGAAACTCTGCAACTAGAAACTCCGCAACTAGAAATTCCACAGCTAGAAAATCCACCACTAGAAACTCCACAACTAGCAACTCCCAACTAGACACTCTGCAACTACGAACTCTACAACTTCAAAATCCACAACTAGAAACTCCACAACTTGAAACTCCACAACTAGATACTCCACAACTACAAACTCCACAACTACAAACTCCACAGCTTGAAACTCCGCAACTAGAAACTCCATAACTAGAAACTCCACTACTAGAAAACTCCACAACTAGAAACTCTGCAACTAGAAACTCCGCAACTAGAAACTCCACAACTTGAGATTTCGCTCTTAGAAACTCAGCAACTAGAAACTCAACCACTAGAAACTCTACAACTAGAAACTTCTCAACTAAAAACTCCACAACTTGAAACACCACAACTAGATACTCCACAACAACAAACTCCACAACTAGAAACTCCACAATTAGAAACTCCACAAATAGAAACTCCACAACTTGAAACTCCATAACTAGAAACTCCACTACTAGAAAACTCCACAACTAGAAACTCTGCAACTAGAAACTCCGCAACTAGAAACTCCACAGCTAGAAACTTCACTACTTGAAACACTACAACTAGATACTCCAAAACTACGAATTCCACAACAATAAACTCCAACTCTAGAAACTCCGCAACTAGAAACTCCCAACTTGACACTCCGCAACTAGGAACTCTACAACTTCAAAATCCACTACTAGAAACTCCAGAACTTGAAACTCCACAACTAGATACTCCATAACTACAAACTCCACAACTACAAACTCCACAACTTGAAACTCCGCAACTAGAAACTCTGCAACTAGAAACTCCGCAACTAGAAACTCCACAGCTAGAAACTTCACTACTTGAAACACCACAACTAGATACTTCAAAACTACGAATTCCACAACTAGAAACTCCGCAACTAGAAACTCCACAACTAGAAACTCCGCAACTAGAAACTCCACAGCTAGAAACTCCACAACTTGAGATTTTGCTACTAGAAACTCGGCAACTAGAAACTCAACCACTAGAAACTCCACAACTAGAAACTTCTCAACTAAAAACTCCACAACTTGAAACACCACAGCTATATACTCCACAACTACAAACTCCACAACTAGAAACTCTGCAACTAGAAACTCCACAACTAGAAACTCCACAGCTAGAAACTTCACTACTTGAAACACTACAACTAGATACTCCAAAACTACGAATTCCACAACAATAAACTCCAACACTAGAAACTCCGCCACTAGAAACTCCACAACTAGAAACTCCTCAACAAGAAACTCCACAACTTGAAACACCACAACTAGATTCTCTAGAAACTCCACAACTTGAAACTCCGCATCTACAAATTCCACAACTAGAAACTCCACAACTTGAAACACCACAACTAGATACTCCACAACTAGAAACTCCACAACTAGAAGCTCCACAACTAGAAATTCCGCAACTAGAAACTCCACAACTAGAGACTCCATAACTCTAAACTTCACAACTAGAAACTCCACAACCAGAAACTCCACAAATAGAAACTCCGCAACTAGAAATCCCACAACTAGAGACTCCACAACTAGAGACTTCACAACTAGAAACTCCACAACTAGAAACTCCACAACTGGAATCTCCACAGCTAGAAACTCCACAACTTGAAACACCACAACTAGATACTCCACAACTACAAATTCCACAACAAGAAACTCCACAACTTGAAACCCAACAAATAGATACTCCACAACTATGGACTCCACAACTAGATACTCCAACACTAGAAACTCCACAACCAGAAACTCCGCAACTAAAAACTCCGCAACTAGAAACTCCACAGCAAAAAATTCCACAGCTATAAGTTCCACAACTAGAAACTCCACAACTACAGACTCCGCAAACTGTAAACTCCACAACTAGACAATCTGCAACTAGGAACTCTACAACTTCGAAATCCACAACTAAAAACTCCACAACTTGAAACTCCACAACTAGATACTCCACAACTTGAAACTCCGCAACTAGAAACACAGCCACTACAGTCTCCACAACTGGAAAACTGCAACTAGAAACTCTGCAACTAGAAACTCCGCAACTAGAAACTCCACAGCTAGAAACTCCACAACTACAAACTCCACAACTAGAGACTCCAACTCTAGAAACTTCACAACTACGAACTCCACAACTAGAAACTAAACAACTAGAAACTCCACAACTTTAGACTTCACAACTACAAACTCCACAACTAGAGACTCACCAACTAGGAACTCAACAACTAGAGACTCCACAACCAGAAACTCTACAGCTAGAAACTCCACAACTTGAGACTTCGCATTTAGAGACTCGGCAACTAGAAACTCAACAACTAGAAACTCCACAACTAGAAACTCCACAACTAGAAAACCCACAACTTGAAACACCACAACTAGATACTCCACAACTACAAATTTCACAACTAGAAACTCCACAACTAAATACTCCGCAACTATAAACTCCGAAAATAGAAACTCCACAGCTAGAAAGTCAGCAACTAGAAACTCCGCCCCTGCAATCTTCACAACTGGAAAACTCTGCAACTAGAAACTCTGCAACTATAAACTCCGCAACTACAAACTCCACAACTAGAGACTCCACAACTAGAAACTCCACAACTATGAACTCCACAACTACGAACCCCATAACTACAAGCTCCACAACTAGAAACTCCACAACTAGAAACTCCACAATTTTAGACTTCGCAACTAGAAATCCACAACTAGAGACTCCACAACTAGGAACTCCACAACTAAAGACTCCACAACCAGAAACTCCGCAACTAGAAACTCCGCAACTAGAAACTCCACAGCTAGAAACTCCACAACTTGAGATTTTGCTACTAGAAACTCGGCAACTAGAAACTCAACCACTAGAAACTCCACAACTAGAAACTTCTCAACTAAAAACTCCACAACTTGAAACACCACAGCTATATACTCCACAACTACAAACTCCACAACTAGAAACTCTGCAACTAGAAACTCCGCAACTAGAAACTCCACAGCTAGAAACTTCACTACTTGAAACACTGCAACTAGATACTCCAAAACTACGAATTCCACAACAATAAACTCCAACACTAGAAACTCCGCAACTAGAAACTCCACAACTAGAAACTCCTCAACTAGAAACTCCACAACTTGAAACACCACAACTAGATTCTCTAGAAACTCCGCAACTAGAAACTCCACAACTTGAGACTTCGAAACTACAAACTCCACAACTAGAAACTCCACAACTAGAAACTCCACAACTAGAAACTCCACAACTAGAAACTCCGCAACTAGAAACTCCACAGCTAAAAAGTCCGCTACTAGAAACTCTGCAACTAGAAACTCCGCAACTAGAAATTCAACAGCTAGAAAATCCACCACTAGAAACTCCACAACTAGCAACTCCCAACTAGACACTCCGCAACTAGGAACTCTACAACTTCAAAATCCACAACTAGAAACTCCACAACTTGAAACTCCGCAACTAGAAACTCCATAACTAGAAACTCCACTACTAGAAAACTCCGCAACTAGAAACTCTGCAACTTGAAACTCCGCAACTAGAAACTCCACAACTTGAGATTTTGCTACTAGAAACTCGGCGACTAGAAACTCAACCACTAGAAACTCCACAACTAGAAACTTCTCAACTAAAAACTCCAAAACTTGAAACACCACAACTAGATACTCCCTAACTACAAACTCCACAACTAGAAACTCCACAATTAGAAAGTCCACAACTAGAAACTTCACAACATGAAACTCCATAACTAGAAACTCCACTACTAGAAAACTCCACAACTAGAAACTCTGCAACTAGAATTTCTGCAACTAGAAACTCCACAGCTAGAAACTTCACTACTTGAAACACTACAACTAGATACTCCAAAACTACGAATTCCACAACAATAAACTCCAACACTAGAAACTCCGCAACTAGAAACTCCCAACTTGACACTTCGCAACTAGGAACTCTACAACTTCGAAATCCACAACTATAAACTCCACAACTTGAAACTCCACAACTAGATACTCCATAACTACAAACTCCACAACTACAAACTCCACAACTTGAAACTCCGCAACTAGAAACTCCATAACTAGAAACTCCACTACTAGAAAACTCCGCAACTAGAAACTCAGCAACTAGAAACTCCGCAACTAGAAACTCCACAGCTAGAAACTTCACTACTTGAAATACCACAACTAGATACTTCACAACTACGAATTCCACAACTAGAAACTCCGCAACTAGAAACTCCGCAACTAGAAACTCCGCAACTAGAAACTCCACAGCTAGAAACTCCACAACTTGAGATTTTGCTACTAGAAACTTGGCAACTAGAAACTCAACCACTAGAAACTCCACTACTAGAAACTTCTCAACCAAAAACTCCACAACTTGAAACACCACAACCACATACTCCACAACTACAAACTCCACAACTAGAAACTCCACAACTAGAAACTCCACAACTAGAAACTCCACAACTTGAAACTCCATAACTAGAAACTCCACTACTAGAAAACTCCACAACTAGAAACTCTGAAACTAGAAACTCCGCAACTAGAAACTCCACAGCTAGAAACTTCACTACTTTAAACACTACAACTAGATACTCCAAAACTACGAATTCCGCAACAATAAACTCCAACACTAGAAACTCTGCAACTAGAAACTCCACAACTAGAAACTCCTCAACTAGAAACTCCACAACTTGAAACACCACAACTAGATTCTCTAGAAACTCCACAACTAGAAACTCCACAACTTGAAACTCCGCAACTACAAATTTCACAACTAGAAACTCCACAACTTGAAACACCACAACTAGATACTCCACAACTAGAAACTCCACAACTAGAAGCTCCACAACTAGAAATTCCGCAACTAGAAACTCCACAACTAGAGACTCCATAACTCTAAACTCCACAACCAGAAACTCCACAACCAGAAACTCCACAAAGAGAAACTCCGCAACTAGAAATCCCACAACTAGAGACTCCACAACAAGAGACTTCACAACTAGAAACTCCGCAACTAGAGACTCCACAACCAGAAACTCCACAGCTAGAAATTCTACAGCTTGAGACTTCGTATGTAGAGACTCGGCAACTAGAAACACAACAACTAGAAACTCCACAACGAGAAACTCCACAACTAGAAACTCCACAACTTCAAACACCACAACTAGATACTCCTCAAAAACAAATTTCATAACTAGAAACTCCACAGCTAGAAAGTCCGCAACTAGGAACTCTCCAACTAGAAACTCCGCAACTAGAAACTCCACAGCTAGAAAATCCACGACTAGAAACTCTACAATTAGCAACTCCACAACTACAGACTCCGCAACTAGAAAACTCCGCAACTAGAAACTCCCAACCAGACACTCCGCAACTAGGAACTCTACAACTTCAAAATCCACAACTAGAAACTCCCCAACTTGAAACACCACAACTAGATACTCCACAGCTACAAACTCCACAACTAGAAACTCTGCAACTAAAAACTCCGCCACTAGAAACTCCACAACTATTAACCTCCGCAACTAGAAACTCCACAGCTAGAAACTTCACTACTTGAAACACCACAACCAGATACTCCACATCTACGAATTCCACAACTAGAAACTCCACAGCTAGGAAGTCCACAACTAGAAACTCTGCAACTAGAAACTCCGCAACTAGAAACTGCACAGCTAGAAAATCCACCAATAAAAACTCCACAACTAGCTACTCCACAACTAAAGACTCCGGAACTAGAAAACTCCGCAACTAGAAACTCCCAACTAGACTTTCCGCAACAAGAAACTCCGCAACTAGAAACTCCACAACTTGAGACTTCGAAACTACAAACTCCACAACTAGAAGCTCCACAACTAGAAACTCCACAACTAGAAACTCCGCAACTAGAAACACCACAGCTAGAAAGTCCGCAACTAGAAACTCTGCAACTAGAAACTCCGCAACTAGAAATTCCACAGCTAGAAAATCCACCACTAGAAACTCCACAACTAGCAACTCCCAACTAGACACTCTGCAACTACTAACTCTACAACTTCAAAATCCACAACTAGAAACTCCACAACTACAAACTCCACAGCTTGAAACTCCGCAACTAGAAACTCCATAACTAGAAACTCCACTACTAGAAAACTCCACAACTAGAAACTCTGCAACTAGAAACTCCGCAACTAGAAACTCCACAACTTGAGATTTCGCTACTAGAAACTCGGCAACTAGAAACTCAACCACTAGAAACTCCACAACTAGAAACTTCTCAACTAAAAACTCCACAACTTGAAACACCACAACTAGATACTCCACAACTACAAACTCCACAACTAGAAACTCCACAATTAGAAACTCCACAAATAGAAACTCCACAACTTGAAACTCCATAACTAGAAACTCCACTACTAGAAAACTCCACAACTAGAAACTCTGCAACTAGAAACTCCGCAACTAGAAACTCCACAGCTAGAAACTTCACTACTTGAAACACTACAACTAGATACTCCAAAACTACGAATTCCACAACAATAAACTCCAACACTAGAAACTTCGCAACTAGAAACTCCCAACTTGACACTCCGCAACTAGGAACTCTACAACTTCAAAATCCACTACTAGAAACTCCACAACTTGAAACTCCACAACTAGATACTCCATAACTACAAACTCCACAACTACAAACTCCACAACTTGAAACTCCGCAACTAGAAACTCCATAACTAGAAACTCCACTACTAGAAAACTCCGCAACTAGAAACTCTGCAACTAGAAACTCCGCAACCAGAAACTCCACAGCTAGAAACTTCACTACTTGAAACACCACAACTAGATACTTCAAAACTACGAATTCCACAACTAGAAACTCCGCAACTAGAAACTCCACAACTAGAAACTCCGCAACTAGAAACTCCACAGCTAGAAACTCCACAACTTGAGATTTTGCTACTAGAAACTCGGCAACTAGACACTCAACCACTAGAAACTCCACAACTAGAAACTTCTCAACTAAAAACTCCACAACTTGAAACTCCACAGCTATATACTCCACAACTACATACTCCACACCTACAAACTCCACAACTAGAAACTCCACAACTAGAAACTCCACAACTAGAAACTCCACAACTTGAAACTCCATAACTAGAAACTCCACTACTAGAAAACTCCACAACTAGAAACTCTGAAACTAGAAACTCCGCAACTAGAAACTCCACAGCTAGAAACTTCACTACTTTAAACACTACAACTAGATACTCCAAAACTACGAATTCCGCATCAATAAACTCCAACACTAGAAACTCTGCAACTAGAAACTCCACAACTAGAAACTCCTCAACTAGAAACTCCACAAATTGAAACACCACAACTAGATTCTCTAAAAACTCCACAACTAGAAACTCCACAACTTGAAACTCCGCAACTACAAATTCCACAACTAGAAACTCCACAACTTGAAACACCACAACTAGATACTCCACAACTAAAAACTCCACAACTAGAAGCTCCACAACTAGAAATTCCGCAACTAGAAACTCCACAACTAGAGACTCCATAACTCTAAACTTCACAACTAGAAACTCCACAACCAGAAACTCCACAAATAGAAACTCCGCAACTAGAAATCCCACAACTAGAGACTCCACAACAAGAGACTTCACAACTAGAAACTCCGCAACTAGAGACTCCACAACCAGAAACTCCACAGCTAGAAATTCCACAGCTTGAGACTTCGTATGTAGAGACTCGGCAACTAGAAACACAACAACTAGAAACTCCACAACGAGAAACTCCACAACTAGAAACTCCACAACTTCAAACACCACAACTAGATACTCCTCAAAAACAAATTTCATAACTAGAAACTCCACAGCTAGAAAGTCCGCAACTAGGAAGTCTCCAACTAGAAACTCCGCAACTAGAAACTCCACAGCTAGAAAATCCACGACTAGAAACTCCACAACTAGCAACCCCACAACTACAGACTCCGCAACTAGAAATTTCCGCAACTAGAAACTCCCAACCAGACACTCCGCAACTAGGAGCTCTACAACTTCAAAATCCACAACTAGAAACTCCCCAACTTGAAACACCACAACTAGATACTCCACAACTACAAACTCCACAACTAGAAACTCCGCCACTAGAAACTCCACAACTATTAACCTCCGCAACTAGAAAATCTGCAACTAGAAACTCCGCAACTAGAAACTCCACAGCTAGAAACTTCACTACTTGAAACACCACAACCAGATACTCCACAACTACGAATTCCACAACTAGAAACTCCACAGCTAGGAAGTCCGCAACTAGAAACTCTGCAACTAGAAACTCCGCAACTAGAAACTGCACAGCTAGAAAATCCACCAATAAAAACTCCACAACTAGCTACTCCACAACTAAAGACTCCGGAACTAGAAAACTCCGCAACTAGAAACTCCCAACTAGACTTTCCGCAACAAGAAACTCCGCAACTAGAAACTCCACAACTTGAGACTTCGAAACTACAAACTCCACAACTAGAAGCTCCACAACTAGAAACTCCACAACTAGAAACTCCACAACTAGAAACTCCGCAACTAGAAACTCCACAGCTAGAAAGTCCGCAACTAGAAACTCTGCAACTAGAAACTCCGCAACTAGAAATTCCACAGCTAGAAAATCCACCACTAGAAACTCCACAACTAGCAACTCCCAACTAGACACTCTGCAACTACGAACTCTACAACTTCAAAATCCACAACTAGAAACTCCACAACTTGAAACTCCACAACTAGATACTCCACAACTACAAACTCCACAACTACAAACTCCACAGCTTGAAACTCCGCAACTAGAAACTCCATAACTAGAAACTCCACTACTAGAAAACTCCACAACTAGAAACTCTGCAACTAGAAACTCCGCAACTAGAAACTCCACAACTTGAGATTTCGCTCTTAGAAACTCAGCAACTAGAAACTCAACCACTAGAAACTCTACAACTAGAAACTTCTCAACTAAAAACTCCACAACTTGAAACACCACAACTAGATACTCCACAACTACAAACTCCACAACTAGAAACTCCACAATTAGAAACTCCACAAATAGAAACTCCACAACTTGAAACTCCATAACTAGAAACTCCACTACTAGAAAACTCCACAACTAGAAACTCTGCAACTAGAAACTCCGCAACTAGAAACTCCACAGCTAGAAACTTCACTACTTGAAACACTACAACTAGATACTCCAAAACTACGAATTCCACAACAATAAACTCCAACACTAGAAACTCCGCAACTAGAAACTCCCAACTTGACACTCCGAAACTAGGAACTGTACAACTTCAAAATCCACTACTAGAAACTCCACAACTTGAAACTCCACAACTAGATACTCCATAACTACAAACTCCACAACTACAAACTCCACAACTTGAAACTCCGCAACTAGAAACTCCATAACTAGAAACTCCCCTACCAGAAAACTCCGCAACTAGAAACTCTGCAACTAGAAACTCCGCAACTAGAAACTCCACAGCTAGAAACTTCACTACTTGAAACACCACAACTAGATACTTCAAAACTACGAATTCCACAACTAGAAACTCCGCAACTAGAAACTCCACAACTAGAAACTCCGCAACTAGAAACTCCACAGCTAGAAACTCCACAACTTGAGATTTTGCTACTAGAAACTCGGCAACTAGAAACTCAACCACTAGAAACTCCACAACTAGAAACTTCTCAACTAAAAACTCCACAACTTGAAACACCACAGCTATATACTCCACAACTACAAACTCCACAACTAGAAACTCTGCAACTAGAAACTCCGCAACTAGAAACTCCACAGCTAGAAACTTCACTACTTGAAACACTACAACTAGATACTCCAAAACTACGAATTCCACAACAATAAACTCCAACACTAGAAACTCCGCAACTAGAAACTCCACAACTAGAAACTCCTCAACTAGAAACTCCACAACTTGAAACACCACAACTAGATTCTCTAGAAACTCCACAACTAGAAACTCCACAACTTGAAACTCCGCAACTACAAATTCCACAACTAGAAACTCCACAACTTGAAACACCACAACTAGATACTCCACAACTAGAAACTCCACAACTAGAAGCTCCACAACTAGAAATTCCGCAACTAGAAACTCCACAACTAGAGACTCCATAACTCTAAACTTCACAACTAGAAACTCCACAACCAGAAACTCCACAAATAGAAACTCCGCAACTAGAAATCCCACAACTAGAGACTCCACAACTAGAGACTTCACAACTAGAAACTCCGCAACTAGAAACTCCACAACTAGAATCTCCACAGCTAGAAACTCCACAACTTGAAACACCACAACTAGATACTCCACAACTACAAATTCCACAACAAGAAACTCCACAACTTGTAACCCAACAAATAGATACTCCACAACTATGGACTCCACAACTAGATACTCCAACACTGGAAACTCCACAACCAGAAACTCCGCAACTAAAAACTCCGCAACTAGAAACTCCACAGCAAAAAAATCCACAGCTATAAGTTCCACAACTAGAAACTCCACAACTACAGACTCCGCAAACTGTAAACTCCACAACTAGACAATCTGCAACTAGGAACTCTACAACTTCGAAATCCACAACTAAAAACTCCACAACTTGAAACTCCACAACTAGATACTCCACAACTTGAAACTCCGCAACTAGAAACACCGCCACTACAATCTCCACAACTGGAAAACTGCAACTAGAAACTCTGCAACTAGAAACTCCGCAACTAGAAACTCCACAGCTAGAAACTCCACAACTACAAACTCCACAACTAGAGACTCCAACTCTAGAAACTTCACAACTACGAACTCCACAACTACGAACCCCACAACTACAAACTCCACAGCTAGAAACTAAACAACTAGAAACTCCACAACTTTAGACTTCACAACTACAAACTCCACAACTAGAGACTCCACAACTAGGAACTCAACAACTAGAGACTCCACAACTAGAAACTCCACAACTAGAAACTCCACAACTAGAAAACCCACAACTTGAAACACCACAACTAGATACTCCACAACTACAAATTTCACAACTAGAAACTCCACAACTAAAAACTCCGCAACTATAAACTCCGAAAATAGAAACTCCACAGCTAGAAAGTCCGCAACTAGAAACTCCGCCCCTGCAATCTTCACAAC
The DNA here is from genome assembly GCF_043290135.1 of Rhipicephalus microplus. Taxonomy (NCBI): domain Eukaryota; kingdom Metazoa; phylum Arthropoda; class Arachnida; order Ixodida; family Ixodidae; genus Rhipicephalus; species Rhipicephalus microplus. The sequence continues at coordinate 10,396,089 of NW_027464595.1, forward strand.
TGGAAAACTCTGCAACTAGAAACACTGCAACTATAAACTCCGCAACTACAAACTCCACAACTAGAGACTCCACAACTAGAAACTCCACAATTTTAGACTTCGCAACTAGAAATCCACAACTAGAGACTCCACAACTAGGAACTCCACAACTAAAGACTCCACAACCAGAAACTCCGCAACTAGAAACTCCACAACTAGAAACTTCACAGCTAGAAACTCCAAAACTTGAATTACCACAATTGATACCACACAACTACAAATACCACAACTAGAAACTTCACAACTTGAAACTCCATAACTAGAAACTCCACTACTAGAAAACTCCACAACTAGAAACTCCACAGCTAGAAACTTCACTACTTGAAACACTACAACTACATACTCCAAAACTACGAATTCCACAACAATAAACTCCAACACTAGAAACTCCGCAACTAGAAACTCCACAACTAATACTCCTCAACTAGAAACTCCACAACTTGAAACACCACAACTAGATACTCCAGAAACTCCACAACTAGAAACTCCACAACTTGAAACTTGAAACTCCGCAACTACAAATTCCACAACTAGAAACTCCACAACTTGAAACCCAACAAATAGATACTCGACAACTACGGACTCCAAAACTAGAAACTCCAACACTATAAACTCCACAACCAGAAATTCCGACCTAAAATCTCCGCAACTAGAAACTCCACAACTACAAACTCCACAACTAGAGACTCCACAACAAGAAACTCCACAACTAGAAACTCCACAACTTGAAACTGCACAACTAATAAACTCCGCATTTAGAAAATCTGCAACTAGAAACTCCACAACTAGAAACTGCACAGCTAGAAAATCTACCACTAGAAACTCCACAACTACAGACTCCACAACTAATGACTCCACAACAAGAAACTCCACAACAAGAAACTCCACAACCAGAAACTCCGCAACTAGAAACTCCGCCACTAGAAATCCCACAACTAGAGACTCCACAACTAGAGACTTCACAACTTGAAACTCCGCAACTAGAAACTCCACAACTTGAAACTCCACAACTAGAAACTCCACAACTTGCAACCCCGCAACTGGATACTCCACAACTACAAATTTCACAACTAGAAACTCCACAACTAAAAACTCCGCAACTCTAAACTCCGCAACTAGAAACTCCACAGCTAGAAAGTCCGCAACTAGAAACTCTGCAACTAGAAACTCCGCAACTAGAAACTCCACAGCTAGAAAATCCACCACCGGAAACTCCACAACTAGCAACGCCACAACTACAGACTCCGCAACTAGAAAACTCCGCAACTAGAAACTTCCAACTAGACACTCCGCAACTAGGAACTCTACAACTTCAAAATCCACAACTAGAAACTCCCCAACTTGAAACTCCACAACTAGATACTCCACAACTACAAACTCCACAACTACAAACTCCACAACTTGAAACTCCGCAACTAGAAACTCCATAACTAGAAACTCCACTACTAGAAAACTCCGCAACTAGAAACTCTGCAACTAGAAACTCCGCAACTAGAAACTCCACAACTTGAGATTTTGCTACTAGAAACTCGGCGACTAGAAACTCAACCACTAGAAACTCCACAACTAGAAACTTCTCAACTAAAAACTCCAAAACTTGAAACACCACAACTAGATACTCCACAACTACAAACTCCACAACTAGAAACTCCACAATTAGAAACTCCACAACTAGAAACTTCTCAACTTGAAACTCCATAACTAGAAACTCCACTACTAGAAAACTCCACAACTAGAAACTCTACAACTAGAAACTCCGCAACTAGAAACTCCACAGCTAGAAACTTCACTACTTGAAACACTACAACTAGATAGTCCAAAACTACGAATTCCACAACAATAACTTCAAACACTAGAAACTCCGCAACTAGAAACTCCCAACTTGACCCTCCGCAACTAGGAACTCTACAACTTCAAAATCCACAACTATAAACTCCACAACTTGAAACTCCACAACTAAATACTCCATAACTACAAACTCCACAACTACAAACTCCACAACTTGAAACTCCGCAACTAGAAACTCCATAACTAGAAACTCCACTACTAGAAAACTCCGCAACTAAAAACTCTGCAACTAGAAACTCCGCAACTAGAAACTCCACAGCTAGAAACTTCACTACTTGAAACACCACAACTAGATACTTCAAAACTACGAATTCCACAACTAGAAACTCCGCAACTAGAAACTCCGCAACTAGAAACTCCACAGCTAGAAACTCCAAAACTTGAGATTTTGCTACTAGAAACTCGGCAACTAGAAACTCAACCACTAAAAACTCCACAACTTGAAACACCACAACTAGATACTCCACAACTACAAACTCCACAACTAGAAACTCCACAACTAGAAACTCCACAACTAGAAACTCCACAACTTGAAACTCCATAACTAGAAACTCCACTACTAGAAAACTCCACAACTTGAAACTCTGCAACTAGAAACTCCGCAACTAGAAACTCCACAGCTAGAAACTTCACTACTTTAAACACTACAACTAGATACTCCAAAACAACGAATTCTACAACAATAAACTCCAACACTAGAAACTCTGCAACTAGAAACTCCACAACTAGAAACTCCTCAACTAGAAACTCCACAACTTGAAACACCACAACTAGGTTCTCTAGAAACTCCTCAACTAGAAACTCCACAACTTGAAACTCCGCAACTACAAATTCCACAACTAGAAACTCCACAACTTGAAACACCACAACTAGATACTCCACAACTAGAAACTCCACAACTAGAAGCTCCACAACTAGAAATTCCGCAACTAGAAACTCCACAACTAGAGACTCCATAACTTTAAACTTCACAATTAGAAACTCCACAACTTGAAACTCCGCAACTACAAATTCCACAACTAGAAACTCCACAACTTGAAACACCACAACTAGATACTCCACAACTAGAAACTCCACAACTAGAAGCTCCACAACTAGAAATTCCGCAACTAGAAACTCCACAACTAGAGACTCCATAACTCTAAACTTCACAACTAGAAACTCCACAACCAGAAACTCCACAAATAGAAACTCCGCAACTAGAAATCCCACAACTAGAGACTCCACAACTAGAGACTTCACAACTAGAAACTCCGCAACTAGAAACTCCACAACTAGAATCTCCACAGCTAGAAACTCCACAACTTGAAACACCACAACTAGATACTCCACAACTACAAATTCCACAACAAGAAACTCCACAACTTGTAACCCAACAAATAGATACTCCACAACTATGGACTCCACAACTAGATACTCCAACACTGGAAACTCCACAACCAGAAACTCCGCAACTAAAAACTCCGCAACTAGAAACTCCACAGCAAAAAAATCCACAGCTATAAGTTCCACAACTAGAAACTCCACAACTACAGACTCCGCAAACTGTAAACTCCACAACTAGACAATCTGCAACTAGGAACTCTACAACTTCGAAATCCACAACTAAAAACTCCACAACTTGAAACTCCACAACTAGATACTCCACAACTTGAAACTCCGCAACTAGAAACACCGCCACTACAATCTCCACAACTGGAAAACTGCAACTAGAAACTCTGCAACTAGAAACTCCGCAACTAGAAACTCCACAGCTAGAAACTCCACAACTACAAACTCCACAACTAGAGACTCCAACTCTAGAAACTTCACAACTACGAACTCCACAACTACGAACCCCACAACTACAAACTCCACAGCTAGAAACTAAACAACTAGAAACTCCACAACTTTAGACTTCACAACTACAAACTCCACAACTAGAGACTCCACAACTAGGAACTCAACAACTAGAGACTCCACAACTAGAAACTCCACAACTAGAAACTCCACAACTAGAAAACCCACAACTTGAAACACCACAACTAGATACTCCACAACTACAAATTTCACAACTAGAAACTCCACAACTAAAAACTCCGCAACTATAAACTCCGAAAATAGAAACTCCACAGCTAGAAAGTCCGCAACTAGAAACTCCGCCCCTGCAATCTTCACAACTGGAAAACTCTGCAACTAGAAACACTGCAACTATAAACTCCGCAACTACAAACTCCACAACTAGAGACTCCACAACTAGAAACTCCACAACTATGAACTCCACAACTACGAACCCCATAACTACAAGCTCCACAACTAGAAACTCCACAACTAGAAACTCCACAATTTTAGACTTCGCAACTAGAAATCCACAACTAGAGACTCCACAACTAGGAACTCCACAACTAAAGACTCCACAACCAGAAACTCCGCAACTAGAAACTCCACAACTAGAAACTTCACAGCTAGAAACTCCAAAACTTGAATTACCACAATTGATACCACACAACTACAAATACCACAACTAGAAACTTCACAACTTGAAACTCCATAACTAGAAACTCCACTACTAGAAAACTCCACAACTAGAAACTCCACAGCTAGAAACTTCACTACTTGAAACACTACAACTACATACTCCAAAACTACGAATTCCACAACAATAAACTCCAACACTAGAAACTCCGCAACTAGAAACTCCACAACTAATACTCCTCAACTAGAAACTCCACAACTTGAAACACCACAACTAGATACTCCAGAAACTCCACAACTAGAAACTCCACAACTTGAAACTTGAAACTCCGCAACTACAAATTCCACAACTAGAAACTCCACAACTTGAAACCCAACAAATAGATACTCGACAACTACGGACTCCAAAACTAGAAACTCCAACACTATAAACTCCACAACCAGAAATTCCGACCTAAAATCTCCGCAACTAGAAACTCCACAACTACAAACTCCACAACTAGAGACTCCACAACAAGAAACTCCACAACTAGAAACTCACAACTTGAAACTGCACAACTAATAAACTCCGCATTTAGAAAATCTGCAACTAGAAACTCCACAACTAGAAACTGCACAGCTAGAAAATCTACCACTAGAAACTCCACAACTACAGACTCCACAACTAATGACTCCACAACAAGAAACTCCACAACCAGAAACTCCGCAACTAGAAACTCCGCCACTAGAAATCCCACAACTAGAGACTCCACAACTAGAGACTTCACAACTTGAAACTCCGCAACTAGAAACTCCACAACTTGAAACTCCACAACTAGAAACTCCACAACTTGCAACCCCGCAACTGGATACTCCACAACTACAAATTTCACAACTAGAAACTCCACAACTAAAAACTCCGCAACTCTAAACTCCGCAACTAGAAACTCCACAGCTAGAAAGTCCGCAACTAGAAACTCTGCAACTAGAAACTCCGCAACTAGAAACTCCACAGCTAGAAAATCCACCACCGGAAACTCCACAACTAGCAACGCCACAACTACAGACTCCGCAACTAGAAAACTCCGCAACTAGAAACTTCCAACTAGACACTCCGCAACTAGGAACTCTACAACTTCAAAATCCACAACTAGAAACTCCCCAACTTGAAACTCCACAACTAGATACTCCACAACTACAAACTCCACAACTACAAACTCCACAACTTGAAACTCCGCAACTAGAAACTCCATAACTAGAAACTCCACTACTAGAAAACTCCGCAACTAGAAACTCTGCAACTAGAAACTCCGCAACTAGAAACTCCACAACTTGAGATTTTGCTACTAGAAACTCGGCGACTAGAAACTCAACCACTAGAAACTCCACAACTAGAAACTTCTCAACTAAAAACTCCAAAACTTGAAACACCACAACTAGATACTCCACAACTACAAACTCCACAACTAGAAACTCCACAATTAGAAACTCCACAACTAGAAACTTCTCAACTTGAAACTCCATAACTAGAAACTCCATTACTAGAAAACTCCACAACTAGAAACTCTACAACTAGAAACTCCGCAACTAGAAACTCCACAGCTAGAAACTTCACTACTTGAAACACTACAACAAGATAGTCCAAAACTACGAATTCCACAACAATAACTTCAAACACTAGAAACTCCGCAACTAGAAACTCCCAACTTGACCCTCCGCAACTAGGAACTCTACAACTTCAAAATCCACAACTATAAACTCCACAACTTGAAACTCCACAACTAAATACTCCATAACTACAAACTCCACAACTACAAACTCCACAACTTGAAACTCCGCAACTAGAAACTCCATAACTAGAAACTCCACTACTAGAAAACTCCGCAACTAAAAACTCTGCAACTAGAAACTCCGCAACTAGAAACTCCACAGCTAGAAACTTCACTACTTGAAACACCACAACTAGATACTTCAAAACTACGAATTCCACAACTAGAAACTCCGCAACTAGAAACTCCGCAACTAGAAACTCCACAGCTAGAAACTCCAAAACTTGAGATTTTGCTACTAGAAACTCGGCAACTAGAAACTCAACCACTAAAAACTCCACAACTTGAAACACCACAACTAGATACTCCACAACTACAAACTCCACAACTAGAAACTCCACAACTAGAAACTCCACAACTAGAAACTCCACAACTTGAAACTCCATAACTAGAAACTCCACTACTAGAAAACTCCACAACTAGAAACTCTGCAACTAGAAACTCCGCAACTAGAAACTCCACAGCTAGAAACTTCACTACTTTAAACACTACAACTAGATACTCCAAAACTACGAATTCTACAACAATAAACTCCAACACTAGAAACTCTGCAACTAGAAACTCCACAACTAGAAACTCCTCAACTAGAAACTCCACAACTTGAAACACCACAACTAGGTTCTCTAGAAACTCCTCAACTAGAAACTCCACAACTTGAAACTCCGCAACTACAAATTCCACAACTAGAAACTCCACAACTTGAAACACCACAACTAGATACTCCACAACTAGAAACTCCACAACTAGAAGCTCCACAACTAGAAATTCCGCAACTAGAAACTCCACAACTAGAGACTCCATAACTTTAAACTTCACAATTAGAAACTCCACAACCAGAAACTCCACAAATAGAAACTCCGCAACTAGAAATCCCACAACAAGAGACTCCACAACAAGAGACTTCACAACTAGAAACTCCGCAACTAGAGACTCCACAACCAGAAACCCCACAGCTAGAAATTCCACAGCTTGAGACTTCGTATGTAGAGGCTCGGCAACTAGAAACACAACAACTAGAAACTCCACAACGAGAAACTCCACAACTAGAAACTCCACAACTTGAAACACCACAACTAGATACTCCTCAAAAACAAATTTCATAACTAGAAACTCCACAGCTAGAAAGTCCGCAACTAGAAACTCTGCAACTAGAAACTCCGCAACTAGAAACTCCACAGCTAGAAAATCCACGACTAGAAACTCCACAACTAGCAACTCCACAACTACAGACTCCGCAACTAGAAAACTCCGCAACTAGAAACTCCCAACCAGACACTCCGCAACTAGGAACTCTACAACTTCAAAATCCACTAGAAACTCTCCAACTTGAAACACCACAACTAGATACTCCACAACTACAAACTCCACAACTAGAAACTCCGCAACTAGAAACTCCGCCACTAGAAACTCCACAACTATTGAACTCCGCAACTAGAAAATCTGCAACTAGAAACTCCGCAACTAGAAACTCCACAGCTAGAAACTTCACTACTTGAAACACCACAACCAGATACTCCACAACTACGAATTCCACAACTAGAAACTCCAAAGCTACGAAGTCCGCAACTAGAAACTCTGCAACTAGAAACTCCGCAACTAGAAACTGCACAGCTAGAAAATCCACCACTAAAAACTCCACAACTAGCTACTCCACAACTAAAGACTCCGGAACTAGAAAACTCCGCAACTAGAAACTCCCAACTAGACTTTCCGCAACAAGAAACTCAGCAACTAGAAACTCCACAACTTGAGACTTCGAAACTACAAACTCCACAACTAGAAACTCCACAACTAGAAACTCCACAACTAGAAACTCCACAACTAGAAACTCCGCAACTAGAACCTCCACAGCTAGATAGTCCGCAACTAGAAACTCTGCAACTAGAAACTCCGCAACTAGAAATTCCACAGCTAGAAAATCCACCACTAGAAACTCCACAACTAGCAACTCCCAACTAGACACTCCGCAACTACGAACTCTACAACTTCAAAATCCACAACTAGAAACTCCACAACTTGAAACTCCACAACTAGATACTTCACACAAACTCCACAACTACAAACTCCACAACTACAAACTCCACAGCTTGAAACTCCGCAACTAGAAACTCCATAACTAGAAACTCCACTACTAGAAAACTCCACAACTAGAAACTCTGCAACTAGAAACTCCGCAACTAGAAACTCCACAACTTGAGATTTCACTACTAGAAACTCGGCCACTAGAAACTCAACCACTAGAAACTCCACAACTAGAAACTTCTCAACTAAAAACTCCACAACTTGAAACACCACAACTGGATACTCCACAACTACAAACTCCACAACTAGAAACTCCACAATTAGAAACTCCACAACTAGAAACTCCACAACTTGAAACTCCATAACTAGAAACTCCACTACTAGAAAACTCCACAACTAGAAACTCTGCAACTAGAAACTCCGCAACTAGAAACTCCACAGCTAGAAACTTCACTACTTGAAACACTACAACTAGATACTTCAAAACTACGAATTCCACAACAATAAACTCCAACACTAGAAACTCCGCAACTAGAAACTCCCAACTTCACACTCCGCAACTAGGAACTCTACAACTTCAAAATCCACTACTAGAAACTCCACAACTTGAAACTCCAAAACTAGATACTCCATAACTACAAACTCCACAACTAGAAACTCCACAACTAGAAGCTCCACAACGAAAAATTCCGCAACTAGAAATCCCACAACTAGAGACTCCACAACTAGAGACTTCACAACTAGAAACTCCGCAACTAGAAACTCCACAACTAGAATCTCCACAGCTAGAAATCCACAACTTGAAACACCACAACTAGATACTCCACAACTACAAATTCCACAACAAGAAACTCCACAACTTGAAACCCAACAAATAGATGCTCCACAACTATGGACTCCACAACTAGATACTCCAACACTAGAAACTCCACAACCAGAAACTCCGCAACTAAAAACTCTGCAACTAGAAAATCCACAGCTAAAAAATCCACAGCTATAAGTTCCACAACTAGAAACTCCACAACTACAGACTCCGCAAACTGTAAACTCCACAACTAGACAATCTGCAACTAGGAACTCTACAACTTCAAAATCCACAACTAAAAACTCCACAACTTGAAACTCCACAACTAGATACTCCACAACTAGAAACTCCGCAACTAGAAACTCCACAGCTAGAAACTCCACAACTACAAACTCCACAACTAGAGACTCCACAACTAGAAACTTCACAACTACGAACTCCACAACTACGAACCCCACAACTACAAACTTCACAACCAGAAACTAAACAACTAGAAACTCCACAACTTTAGACTTCACAACTACAAACTCCACAACTAGAGACTCCACAACTAGGAACTCAACAACTAGAGACTCCACAACCAGAAACTCCACAGCTAGAAACTCCACAACTTGAGACTTCGCATTTAGAGACTCGGCAACTAGAAACTCAACAACTAGAAACTCCACAACTAGAAACTCCACAACTAGAAAACCCACAACTTGAAACACCACAACTAGATACTCCACAACTACAAATTTCACAACTAGAAACTCCACAACTAAAAACTCCGCAACTATGAACTCCGAAAATAGAAACTCCACAGCTAGAAAGTCCGCAACTAGAAACTCCGCCCCTGCAATCTTCACAACTGGAAAACTCTGCAACTAGAAACTCTGCAACTATAAACTCCGCAACTACAAACTCCACAACTAGAGACTCCACAACTAGAAACTCCACAACTATGAACTCCACAACTACGAACCCCATATTTACAAGCTCCAAAACTAGAAACTCCACAACTAGAAACTCCACAATTTTAGACTTCGCAACTAGAAATCCACAACTAGAGACTCCACAACCAGGAACTCCACAACTAAAGACTCCACAACCAGTAACTCCGCAACCAGAAACTCCACAACTAGAAACTTCACAGCTAGAAGCTTCAAAACTTGAATTACCACAATTGATACCACACAACTACAAATTCCACAACTAGCAACTTCACAACTTAAAACTCCATAACTAGAAACTCCACTACTAGAAAACTCCACAACTAGAAACTCCACAGCTAGAAACTTCACTACTTGAAACAGTACAACTACATATTCCAAAACTACGAATTCCACAACAATAAACTCCAACACTAAAAACTCCGCAACTAGAAACTCCACAACTAATACTCCTCAACTAGAAACTCCACAACTTGAAACACCACAACTAGATACTCCAGAAACTCCACAACTAGAAACTCCACAACTTGAAACTTGAAACTCCGCAACTACAAATTCCACAACTAGAAACTCCACAACTTGAAACCCAACAAATAGATACTCGACAACTACGAACTCCAAAACTAGAAACTCCAACACTAGAAACTCCACAACCAGAAATTCCGACCTAAAAACTCCGCAACTAGAAACTCCACAACTACAAACTCCACAACTAGAGACTCCACAACAAGAAACTCCACAACTAGAAACTCCACAACTTGAAACTGCACAACCAATAAACTCCGCATTTAGAAAATCTGCAACTAGAAACTCCACAGTTAGAAACTTCACTACTTGAAACACCACAACTAGATACTCCACAACTACAAATTCCACAACTAGAAACTCCACAGCTAGAAAGTCCGCAACTAGAATCTCTGCAAATAGAAACTGCACAACTAGAAACTGCACAGATAGAAAATCTACCACTAGAAACTCCACAACTACAGACTCCACAACTACAGACTCCACAACTAGAAACTCCACAACAAGAAACTCCACATCCAGAAACTCCGCAACTAGAAACTCCGCAACTAGAAATCCCACAACTAGAGACTTCACAACTAGAAACTCCGCAACTAGAAACTCCACAACTAGAAACTCCACAACTAGAAACTCCACAACTTGCAACCCCGCAACTGGATACTCCACAACTACAAATTTCACAACTAGAAACTCCACAACTAAAAACTCCGCAACTCTAAACTCCGCAACTCTAAACTCCGCAACTAGAAACTCCCCAGCTAGAAAGTCCGCAACTAGAAACTCTGCAACTAGAAACTCCGCAACTAGAAACTCCACAGCAAGAAAATCCACCACTGGAAACTCCACAACTAGCAACGCCACAACTACAGACTCCGCAACTAGAAAACTCCGCAACTAGAAACTCCCAACTAGACACTCCGCAACTAGGAACTCTACAACTTCAAAATCCACAACTAGAAACTCCCCAACTTGAAACTCCGCATCTAGATACTCCACAACTACAAACTCCACAACTAGAAACTCCGCAACTAGAAACTCCGCCACTAGAAACTCCACAACTATTAAACTCCGCAACTAGAAAATCTGCAACTAGAAACTCCGCAACTAGAAACTCCACAGCTAGAAACTTCACTACTTGAAACACCACAACCAGATACTCCACAACTACGAATTCCACGACTAGAAACTCCACAGCTAGGAAGTCCGCAACTAGAAACTCTGCAACTAGAAACTCCACAACTAGAAACTGAACACCTAGAAAATCCACCACTAAAAAACCACAACTAGCTATTCCACAACTAAAGACTCCGGAACTAGAAAACTCCGCAACTAGAAACTCCCAACTAGACTTTCCGCAACGAGAAACTCCGCAACTAGAAACTCCACAACTTGAGACTTCGAAACTACAAACTCCACAACTAGAAACTCCACAACCAGAAACTCGACAACTAGAAACTCCACAACTAGAAACTCCGCAACTAGAAACTCCACAGCTAAAAAGTCTGCAACTAGAAACTCTGCAACTAGAAACTCCGCAACTAGAAATTCCACAGCTAGAAAATCCACCACTAGAAACTCCACAACTAGCAACTCCCAACTAGACACTCCGCAACTAGGAACTCTACAACTTCAAAATCCACAACTAGAAACTCCACAACTTGAAACTCCACAACTAGATACTCCACAACTACAAACTCCACAACTGCAAACTGCACAACTTGAAACTCCGCAACTAGAAACTCCATAACTAGAAACTCCACTACTAGAAAACTCCGCAACTAGAAACTCTGCAACTAGAAACTCCGCAAATAGAAACTCCACAACTTGAGATTTTGCTACTAGAAACTCGGCGACTAGAAACTCAACCACTAGAAACTCCACAACTAGAAACTTCTCAACTAAAAACTCCAAAACTTGAAACACCACAACTAGATACTCCAAAACTACAAACTCCACAACTACAAACTCCACAACTACAAACTCCACAACTTGAAACTCCGCAACTAGAAACTCCATAACTAGAAACTCCACTACTAGAAAACTCCGCAACTAGAAACTCTGCAACTAGAAACTCCGCAACTAGAAACTCCACAGCTAGAAACTTCACTACTTGAAACACCACAACTAGATACTTCAAAACTACGAATTCCACAACTAGAAACTCCGCAACTAGAAACTCCGCAACTAGAAACTCCACAGCTAGAAACTCCACAACTTGAGATTTTGCTACTAGAAACTCGGCAACTAGAAACTCAACCACTAGAAACTCCACAACTAGAAACTTCTCAACTAAAAACTCCACAACTTGAAACACCACAGCTATATACTCCACAACTACAAACTCCACAACTAGAAACTCTGCAACTAGAAACTCCGCAACTAGAAACTCCACAGCTAGAAACTTCACTACTTGAAACACTACAACTAGATACTCCAAAACTACGAATTCCACAACAATAAACTCCAACACTAGAAACTCCGCAACTAGAAACTCCACAACTAGAAACTCCTCAACTAGAAACTCCACAACTTGAAACTCCGCAACTACAAATTCCACAACTAGAAACTCCACAACTTGAAACACCACAACTAGATACTCCACAACTAGAAACTCCACAACTAGAAGCTCCACAACTAGAAATTCCGCAACTAGAAACTCCACAACTAGAGACTCCATAACTCTAAACTTCACAACTAGAAACTCCACAACCAGAAACTCCACAAATAGAAACTCCGCAACTAGAAATCCCACAACTAGAGACTCCACAACTAGAGACTTCACAACTAGAAACTCCGCAACTAAAAACTCCACAACTAGAATCTCCACAGCTAGAAACTCCACAACTTGAAACACCACAACTAGATACTCCACCACTACAAATTCCACAACAAGAAACTCCACAACTTGAAACCCAACAAATAGATACTCCACAACTATGGACTCCACAACTAGATACTCCAACACTAGAAACTCCACAACCAGAAACTCCGCAACTAAAAACTCCGCAACTAGAAACTCCACAGCAAAAAAATCCACAGCTATAAGTTCCACAACTAGAAACTCCACAACTACAGACTCCGCAAACTGTAAACTCCACAACTAGACAATCTGCAGCTAGGAACTCTACAACTTCGAAATCCACAACTAAAAACTCCACAACTTGAAACTCCACAACTAGATACTCCACAACTTGAAACTCCGCAACTAGAAACACCGCCACTACAATCTCCACAACTGGAAAACTGCAACTAGAAACTCTGCAACTAGAAACTCCGCAACTAGAAACTCCACAGCTAGAAACTCCACAACTACAAACTCCACAACTAGAGACTCCAACTCTAGAAACTTCACAACTACGAACTCTACAACTACGAACCCCACAACTACAAACTCCACAACTAGAAACTAAACAACTAGAAACTCCACAACTTTAGACTTCACAATTACAAACTCCACAACTAGAGACTCCACAACTAGGAACTCAACAACTAGAGACTCCACAACCAGAAACTCTACAGCTAGAAACTCCACAACTTGAGACTTCGCATTTAGAGACTCGGCAACTAGAAACTCAACAACTAGAAACTCCACAACTAAAAACTCTGCAACTATAAACTCCGAAAATAGAAACTCCACAGCTAGAAAGTCCGCAACTAGAAACTCCGCCCCTGCAATCTTTACAACTGGAAACATCTGCGACTAGAAACTCTGCAACTATAAACTCCGCAACTACAAACTCCACAACTAGAGACTCCACAACTAGAAACTCCACAACTATGAACTCCACAACTACGAACCCCATAACTACAAGCTCCACAACTAGAAACTCCACAACTAGAAACTCCACAATTTTAGACTTCGCAACTAGAAATCCACAACTAGAGACTCCACAACTAGGAACTCCACAACTAAAGACTCCACAACCAGAAACTCCGCAACTAGAAACTCCACAACTAGAAACTTCACAGCTAGAAACTCCAAAACTTGAATTACCACAATTGATACCACACAACTACAAATACCACAACTAGAAACTTCACAACTTGAAACTCCATAACTAGAAACTCCACTACTAGAAAACTCCACAACTAGAAACTACACAGCTAGAAACTTCACTACTTGAAACACTACAAATACATACTCCAAAACTACGAATTCCACAACAATAAACTCCAACACTAGAAACTCCGCAACTAGAAACTCCACAACTAATACTCCTCAACTAGAAACTCCACAACTTGAAACACCACAACTAGATACTCCAGCAACTCCACAACTAGAAACTCCACAACTTGAAACTTGAAACTCCATAACTACAAACTCCACAACTACAAACTCCACAACTTGAAACTCCGCAACTAGAAACTCCATAACTAGAAACTCCACTACTAGAAAACTCCGCAACTAGAAACTCTGCAACTAGAAACTCCGCAACTAGAAACTCCACAGCTAGAAACTTCACTACTTGAAACAACACAACTAGATACTTCAAAACTACAAATTCCACAACTAGAAACTCCACTACTAGAAACTCGGCAACTAGAAACTCAACCACTAGAAACTCCACAACTAGAAACTTCTCAACTAAAAACTCCACAACTTGAAACACCACAGCTATATACTCCACAACTACAAACTCCACAACTAGAAACTCTGCAACTAGAAACTCCGCAACTAGAAACTCCACAGCTAGAAACTTCACTACTTGAAACACTACAACTAGATACTCCAAAACTACGAATTCCACAACAATAAACTCCAACACTAGAAACTCCGCAACTAGAAACTCCACAACTAGAAACTCCTCAACTAGAAACTCCACAACTTGAAACACCACAACTAGATTCTCTAGAAACTTCACAACTAGAAACTCCACAACTTGAAACACCACAACTAGATACTCCACAACTAGAAACTGCACAACTAGAAGCTCCACAACTAGAAATTCCGCAACTAGAAACTCCACAACTAGAGACTCCATAACTCTAAACTTCACAACTAGAAACTCCACAACCAGAAACTCCACAAATAGAAACTCCGCAACTAGAAATCCCACAACTAGAGACTCCACAACTAGAGACTTCACAACTAGAAACTCCGCAACTAGAAACTCCACAACTAGAATCTCCACAGCTAGAAACTCCACAACTTGAAACACCACAACTAGATACTCCACAACTACAAATTCCACAACAAGAAACTCCACAACTTGAAACCCAACAAATAGATACTCCACAACTATGGACTCCACAACTAGATACTCAAACACTAGAAACTCCACAACCAGAAACTCCGCAACTAAAAGCTCCGCAACTAGAAACTCCACAGCAAAAAAATCCACAGCTATAAGTTCCACAACTAGAAACTCCACAACTACAGACTCCGCAAACTGTAAACTCCACAACTAGACAATCTGCAACTAGGAACTCTACAACTTCGAAATCCACAACTAAAAACTCCACAACTTGAAACTCCACAACTAGATACTCCACAACTTGAAACTCCGCAACTAGAAACACCGCCACTACAATCTCCACAACTGGAAAACTGCAACTAGAAACTCTGCAACTAGAAACTCCGCAACTAGAAAGTCCACAGCTAGAAACTCCACAACTACAAACTCCACAACTAGAGACTCCAACTCTAGAAACTTCACAACTACGAACTCCACAACTACGAACCCCACAACTACAAACTCCACAACTAGAAACTAAACAACTAGAAACTCCACAACTTTAGACTTCACAACTACAAACTCCACAACTAGAGACTCCACAACTAGGAACTCAACAACTAGAGACTCCACAACCAGAAACTCTACAGCTAGAAACTCCACAACTTGAGACTTCGCATTTAGAGACTCGGCAACTAGAAACTCAACAACTAGAAACTCCACAACTAGAAACTCCACAACTAGAAAACCCACAACTTGAAACACCACAACTAGATACTCCACAACTACAAATTTCACAACTAGAAACTCCACAACTAAAACTCCGCAACTATAAACACCGAAAATAGAAACTCCACAGCTAGAAAGTCCGCAACTAGAAACTCCGCCCCTGCAATCTTCACAACTGGAAAACTCTGCAACTAGAAACTCTGCAACTATAAACTCCGCAACTACAAACTCCACAACTAGAGACTCCACAACTAGAAACTCCACAACTATGAACTCCACAACTACGAACCCCATAACTACAAGCTCCACAACTAGAAACTCCACAACTAGAAACTCCACAATTTTAGACTTCGCAACTAGAAATCCACAACTAGAGACTCCACAACTAGGAACTCCACAACTAAAGACTCCACAACCAGAAACTCCGCAACTAGAAACTCCACAACTAGAAACTTCACAGCTAGAAACTCCAAAACTTGAATTACCACAATTGATACCACACAACTACAAATACCACAACTAGAAACTTCACAACTTGAAACTCCATAACTAGAAACTCCACTACTAGAAAACTCCACAACTAGAAACTCCACAGCTAGAAACTTCACTACTTGAAACACTACAACTACATACTCCAAAACTACGAATTCCACAACAATAAACTCCAACACTAGAAACTCCACAACTAGAAACTCCACAACTAATACTCCTCAACTAGAAACTCCACAACTTGAAACACCACAACTAGATACTCCAGAAACTCCACAACTAGAAACTCCACAACTCGAAACTTGAAACTCCGCAACTACAAATTCCACAACTAGAAACTCCACAACTTGAAACCCAACAAATAGATACTCGACAACTACGGACTCCAAAACTAGAAACTCCAACACTATAAACTCCACAACCAGAAATCCCGACCTAAAATCTCCGCAACTAGAAACTCCACAACTACAAACTCCACAACTAGAGACTCCACAACAAGAAACTCCACAACTAGAAACTCCACAACTTGAAACTGCACAACTAATAAACTCCGCATTTAGAAAATCTGCAACTAGAAACTCCACAGTTAGAAACTTCACTACTTGAAACACCACAACTAGAAACTCCACAACTACAAATTCCACAACTAGAAACTCCACAGCTAGAAAGTCCGCAACTAGAATCTCTGCAACTAGAAACTCCACAACTAGAAACTGCACAGCTAGAAAATCTACCACTAGAAACTCCACAACTACAGACTCCACAACTACAGACTCCACAACAAGAAACTCCACAACAAGAAACTCCACAACCAGAAACTCCGCAACTAGAAACTCCGCCACTAGAAATCCCACAACTAGAGACTCCACAACTAGAGACTTCACAACTAGAAACTCCGCAACTAGAAACTCCACAACTAGAAACTCCACAACTAGAAACTCCACAACTTGCAACCCCGCAACTGGATACTCCACAACTACAAACTCCACAACTAGAAACTCCACAATTAGAAACTCCACAACTAGAAACTTCTCAACTTGAAACTTCATAACTAGAAACTCCACTACTAGAAAACTCCACAACTAGAAACTCTACAACTAGAAACTCCGCAACTAGAAACTCCACAGCTAGAAACTTCACTACTTGAAACACTACAACTAGATAGTCCAAAACTACGAATTCCACAACAATAACTTCCATCACTAGAAACTCCGCAACTAGAAACTCCCAACT
This sequence comes from Rhipicephalus microplus, assembly GCF_043290135.1. NCBI lineage: Eukaryota > Metazoa > Arthropoda > Arachnida > Ixodida > Ixodidae > Rhipicephalus > Rhipicephalus microplus. Next base: position 10,414,147 of record NW_027464595.1, read on the forward strand.
TGACCCTCCGCAACTAGGAACTCTACAACTTCAAAATCCACAACTATAAACTCCACAACTTGAAACTCCACAACTAAATACTCCATAACTACAAACTCCACAACTACAAACTCCACAACTTGAAACTCCGCAACTAGAAACTCCATAACTGGAAACTCCACTACTAGAAAACTCCGCAACTAAAAACTCTGCAACTAGAAACTCCGCAACTAGAAACTCCACAGCTAGAAACTTCACTACTTGAAACACCACAACTAGATACTTAAAAACTACGAATTCCACAACTCGAAACTCCGCAACTAGAAACTCCGCAACTAGAAACTCCACAGCTAGAAACTCCACAACTTGAGATTTTGCTACTAGAAACTCGGCAACTAGAAACTCAACCACAAAAAACTCCACAACTTGAAACACCACAACTAGATACTCCACAACTAGAAACTCCACAACTAGAAACTCCACAACTAGAAACTCCACAACTTGAAACTCCATAACTAGAAACTCCACTACTAGAAAACTCCACAACTAGAAACTCTGCAACTAGAAACTCCGCAACTAGAAACTCCACAGCTAGAAACTTCACTACTTTAAACACTACAACTAGATACTCCAAAACTACGAATTCTACAACAATAAACTCCAACACTAGAAACTCTGCAACTAGAAACTCCACAACTAGAAACTCCTCAACTAGAAACTCCACAACTTGAAACACCACAACTAGGATCTCTAGAAACTCCTCAACTAGAAACTCCACAACTTGAAACTCCGCAACTACAAATTCCACAACTAGAAACTCCACAACTTGAAACACCACAACTAGATACTCCACAACTAGAAACTCCACAACTAGAAGCTCCACAACTAGAAATTCCGCAACTAGAAACTCCACAACTAGAGACTCCATAACTCTAAACTTCACAATTAGAAACTCCACAACCAGAAACTCCACAAATAGAAACTCCGCAACTAGAAATCCCACAACTAGAGACTCCACAACAAGAGACTTCACAACTAGAAACTCCGCAACTAGAGACTCCACAACCAGAAACCCCACAGCTAGAAATTCCACAGCTTGAGACTTCGTATGTAGAGACTCGGCAACTAGAAACACAACAACTAGAAACTCCACAACGAGAAACTCCACAACTAGAAACTCCACAACTTCAAACACCACAACTAGATACTCCTCAAAAACAAATTTCATAACTAGAAACTCCACAGCTACAAAGTCCGCAACTAGAAACTCTGCAACTAGAAACTCCGCAACTAGAAACTCCACAGCTAGAAAATCCACGACTAGAAACTCCACAACTAGCAACTCCACAACTACAGACTCCGCAACTAGAAAACTCCGCAACTAGAAACTCCCAACCAGACACTCCGCAACTAGGAACTCTACAACTTCAAAATCCACTAGAAACTCCCCAACTTGAAACACCACAACTAGATACTCCACAACTACAAACTCCACAACTAGAAACTCCGCAACTAGAAACTCCGCCACTAGAAACTCCACAACTATTGAACTCCGCAACTAGAAAATCTGCAACTAGAAACTCCGCAACTAGAAACTCCACAGCTAGAAACTTCACTACTTGAAACACCACAACCAGATACTCCACAACTACGAATTCCACAACTAGAAGCTCCAAAGCTAGGAAGTCCGCAACTAGAAACTCTGCAACTAGAAACTCCGCAACTAGAAACTGCACAGCTAGAAAATCCACCACTAAAAACTCCACAACTAGCTACTCCACAACTAAAGACTCCGGAACTAGAAAACTCCGCAACTAGAAACTCCCAACTAGACTTTCCGCAACAAGAAACTCAGCAACTAGAAACTCCACAACTTGAGACTTCGAAACTACAAACTTCACAACTAGAAACTCCACAACTAGAAACTCCACAGCTAGAAACTCCACAACTAGAAACTCCGCAACTAGAAACTCCACAGCTAGATAGTCCGCAACTAGAAACTCTGCAACTAGAAACTCCGCAACTAGAAATTCCACAGCTAGAAAATCAAGCACTAGAAACTCCACAACTAGCAACTCCCAACTAGACACTCCGCAACTACGAACTCTACAACTTCAAAATCCACAACTAGAAACTCCACAACTTGAAACTCCACAACTAGATACTCCAGAACCACAAACTCCACAACTACAAACTCCACAACTACAAACTCCACAGCTTGAAACTCCGCAACTAGAAACTCCATAACTAGAAACTCCACTACTAGAAAACTCCACGACTAGAAACTCTGCAACTAGAAACTCCGCAACTAGAAACTCCACAACTTGAGATTTCGCTACTAGAAACTCGGCCACTAGAAACTCAACCACTAGAAACTCCACAACTAGAAACTTCTCAACTAAGAACTCCACAACTTGAAACACCACAACTAGATACTCCACAACTACAAACTCCACAACTAGAAACTCCACAATTAGAAACTCCACAACTAGAAACTCCACAACTTGAAACTCCATAACCAGAAACTCCACTACTAGAAAACTCCACAACTAGAAACTCTGCAACTAGAAACTCCGCAACTAGAAACTCCACAGCTAGAAACTTCACTACTTGAAACACTACAACTAGATACTTCAAAACTACGAATTCCACAACAATAAACTCCAACACTAGAAACTCCGCAACTAGAAACTCCCAACTTCACACTCCGCAACTAGGAACTCTACAACTTCAAAATCCACTACTAGAAACTTCACAACTTGAAACTCCAAAACTAGATACTCCATAACTACAAACTCCCCAACTACAAACTCCACAACTTGAAACTCCGCAACTAGAAACTCCATAACTAGAAACTCCACTACTAGAAAACTCCGCAACTAGAAACTCTGCAACTAGAAACTCCGCAACTAGAAACTCCACAGCTAGAAACTTCACTACTTGAAACACCACAACTTGATACTTCAAAACTACGAATTCCACAACTAGAAACTCCGCAACTAGAAACTCCGCAACTAGAAACTCCGCAACTAGAAACTCCACAGCTAGAAACTCCACAACTTTAGATTTTGCTACTAGAAACTCGGCAACTAGAAACTCAACCACTAGAAACTCCACAACTAGAAACTTCTCAACTAAAAACTCCACAACTTGAAACACCACAACTATATACTCCACAACTACAAACTCCACAACTAGAAACTCTTCAACTAGAAACTCCGCAACTAGAAACTCCACAGCTAGAAACTTCACTACTTGAAACACTACAACTAGATACTCCAAATTTACGAATTCCACAACAATAAACTCCAACACTAGAAACTCCGCAACTAGAAACTCCACAACTAGAAACTCCTCAACTAGAAACTCCACAACTTGAAACACCACAACTAGATTCTCTAGAAACTCCACAACTAGAAACTCCACAACTTGAAACTCCGCAACTACAAATTCCACAACTAGAAACTCCACAACTTGAAACACCACAACTAGATACTCCACAACTAGAAACTCCACAACTAGAAGCTCCACAACGAAAAATTCCGCAACTAGAAATCCCACAACTAGAGACTCCACAACTAGAGACTTCACAACTAGAAACTCCGCAACTAGAAACTCCACAACTAGAATCTCCACAGCTAGAAATCCACAACTTGAAACACCACAACTAGACTCCACAACTACAAATTCCACAACAAGAAACTCCACAACTTGAAACCCAACAAATAGATACTCCACAACTATGGACTCCACAACTAGATACTCCAACACTAGAAACTCCACAACCAGAAACTCCGCAACTAAAAACTCCGCAACTAGAAAATCCACAGCTAAAAAATCCACAGCTATAAGTTCCACAACTAGAAACTCCACAACTACAGACTCCGCAAACTGTAAACTCCACAACTAGACAATCTGCAGCTAGGAACTCTACAACTTCGAAATCCACAACTAAAAACTCCACAACTTGAAACTCCACAACTAGATACTCCACAACTTGAAACTCCGCAACTAGAAACACCGCCACTACAATCTCCACAACTGGAAAACTGCAACTAGAAACTCTGCAACTAGAAACTCCGCAACTAGAAACTCCACAGCTAGAAACTCCACAACTACAAACTCCACAACTAGAGACTCCAACTCTAGAAACTTCACAACTACGAACTCCACAACTACGAACCCCACAACTACAAACTCCACAACTAGAAACTAAACAACTAGAAACTCCACAACTTTAGACTTCACAACTAGAAATCCACAACTAGAGACTCCACAACTAGGAACTCCACAACTAAAGACTCCACAACCAGAAACTCCGCAACTAGAAACTCCACAACTAGAAACTTCACAGCTAGAAACTCCAAAACTTGAATTACCACAATTGATACCACACAACTACAAATACCACAACTAGAAACTTCACAACTTGAAACTCCATAACTAGAAACTCCACTACTAGAAAACTCCACAACTAGAAACTCCACAGCTAGAAACTTCACTACTTGAAACACTACAACTACATACTCCAAAACTACGAATTCCACAACAATAAACTCCAACACTAGAAACTCCGCAACTAGAAACTCCACAACTAATACTCCTCAACTAGAAACTCCACAACTTGAAACACCACAACTAGATACTCCAGCAACTCCACAACTAGAAACTCCACAACTTGAAACTTGAAACTCCATAACTACAAACTCCACAACTACAAACTCCACAACTTGAAACTCCGCAACTAGAAACTCCATAACTAGAAACTCCACTACTAGAAAACTCCGCAACTAGAAACTCTGCAACTAGAAACTCCGCAACTAGAAACTCCACAGCTAGAAACTTCACTACTTGAAACAACACAACTAGATACTTCAAAACTACGAATTCCACAACTAGAAACTCCGCAACTAGAAACTCCGCAACTAGAAACTCCACAGCTAGAAACTCCACAACTTGAGATTTTGCTACTAGAAACTCGGCAACTAGAAACTCAACCACTAGAAACTCCACAACTAGAAACTTCTCAACTAAAAACTCCACAACTTGAAACACCACAGCTATATACTCCACAACTACAAACTCCACAACTAGAAACTCTGCAACTAGAAACTCCGCAACTAGAAACTCCACAGCTAGAAACTTCACTACTTGAAACACTACAACTAGATACTCCAAAACTACGAATTCCACAACAATAAACTCCAACACTAGAAACTCCGCAACTAGAAACTCCACAACTAGAAACTCCTCAACTAGAAACTCCACAACTTGAAACACCACAACTAGATTCTCTAGAAACTTCACAACTAGAAACTCCACAACTTGAAACTCCGCAATTACAAATTCCACAACTAGAAACTCCACAACTTGAAACACCACAACTAGATACTCCACAACTAGAAACTCCACAACTAGAAGCTCCACAACTAGAAATTCCGCAACTAGAAACTCCACAACTAGAGACTCCATAACTCTAAACTTCACAACTAGAAACTCCACAACCAGAAACTCCACAAATAGAAACTCCGCAACTAGAAATCCCACAACTAGAGACTCCACAACTAGAGACTTCACAACTAGAAACTCCGCAACTAGAAACTCCACAACTAGAATCTCCACAGCTAGAAACTCCACAACTTGAAACACCACAACTAGATACTCCACAACTACAAATTCCACAACAAGAAACTCCACAACTTGAAACCCAACAAATAGATACTCCACAACTATGGACTCCACAACTAGATACTCCACAACTATGGACTCCACAACTAGATACTCCAACACTAGAAACTCCACAACCAGAAACTCCGCAACTAAAAGCTCCGCAACTAGAAACTCCACAGCGAAAAAATGCACAGCAATAAGTTCCACAACTAGAAACTCCACAACTACAGACTCCGCAAACTGTAAACTCCACAACTAGACAATCTGCAACTAGGAACTCTACAACTTCGAAATCCACAACTAAAAACTCCACAACTTGAAACTCCACAACTAGATACTCCACAACTTGAAACTCCGCAACTAGAAACACCGCCACTACAATCTCCACAACTGGAAAACTGCAACTAGAAACTCTGCAACTAGAAACTCCGCAACTAGAAAGTCCACAGCTAGAAACTCCACAACTACAAACTCCACAACTAGAGACTCCAACTCTAGAAACTTCACAACTACGAACTCCACAACTACGAACCCCACAACTACAAACTCCACAACTAGAAACTAAACAACTAGAAACTCCACAACTTTAGACTTCACAACTACAAACTCCACAACTAGAGACTCCACAACTAGGAACTCAACAACTATAGACTCCACAACCAGAAACTCTACAGCTAGAAACTCCACAACTTGAGACTTCGCATTTAGAGACTCGGCAACTAGAAACTCAACAACTAGAAACTCCACAACTAGAAACTCCACAACTAGAAAACCCACAACTTGAAACACCACAACTTGATACTCCACAACTACAAATTTCACAACTAGAAACTCCACAACTAAAAACTCCGCAACTATAAACTCCGAAAATATGAACTCCACAGCTAGAAAGTCCGCAACTAGAAACTCCGCCCCTGCAATCTTCACAACTGGAAAACTCTGCAACTAGAAACTCTGCAACTATAAACTCCGCAACTACAAACTCCACAACTAGAGACTCCACAACTAGAAACTCCACAACTATGAACTCCACAACTACGAACCCCATAACTACAAGCTCCACAACTAGAAACTCCACAACTAGAAACTCCACAATTTTAGACTTCGCAACTAGAAATCCACAACTAGAGACTCCACAACTAGGAACTCCACAACTAAAGACTCCACAACCAGAAACTCCGCAACTAGAAACTCCACAACTAGAAACTTCACAGCTAGAAACTCCAAAACTTGAATTACCACAATTGATACCACACAACTACAAATACCACTAGAAACTTCACAACTTGAAACTCCATAACTAGAAACTCAACTACTAGAAAACTCCACAACTAGAAACTCCACAGCTAGAAACTTCACTACTTGAAACACTACAACTACATACTCCAAAACTACGAATTCCACAACAATAAACTCCAACACTAGAAACTCCGCAACTAGAAACTCCACAACTAATACTCCTCAACTAGAAACTCCACAACTTGAAACACCACAACTAGATACTCCAGCAACTCCACAACTAGAAACTCCACAACTTGAAACTTGAAACTCCATAACTACAAACTCCACAACTACAAACTCCACAACTTGAAACTCCGCAACTAGAAACTCCATAACTAGAAACTCCACTACTAGAAAACTCCGCAACTAGAAACTCTGCAACTAGAAACTCCGCAACTAGAAACTCCACAGCTAGAAACTTCACTACTTGAAACAACACAACTAGATACTTCAAAACTACGAATTCCACAACTAGAAACTCCGCAACTAGAAACTCCGCAACTAGAAACTCCGCAACTAGAAACTCCACAGCTAGAAACTCCACAACTTGAGATTTTGCTACTAGAAACTCGGCAACTAGAAACTCAACCACTAGAAACTCCACAACTAGAAACTTCTCAACTAAAAACTCCACAACTTGAAACACCACAGCTATATACTCCACAACTACAAACTCCACAACTAGAAACTCTGCAACTAGAAACTCCGCAACTAGAAACTCCACAGCTAGAAACTTCACTACTTGAAACACTACAACTAGATACTCCAAAACTACGAATTCCACAACAATAAACTCCAACACTAGAAACTCCGCAACTAGAAACTCCACAACTAGAAACTCCTCAACTAGAAACTCCACAACTTGAAACACCACAACTAGATTCTCTAAAAACTTCACAACTAGAAACTCCACAACTTGAAACTCCGCAATTACAAATTCCACAACTAGAAACTCCACAACTTGAAACACCACAACTAGATACTCCACAACTAGAAACTCCACAACTAGAAGCTCCACAACTAGAAATTCCGCAACTAGAAACTCCACAACTAGAGACTCCATAACTCTAAACTTCACAACTAGAAACTCCACAACCAGAAACTCCACAAATAGAAACTCCGCAACTAGAAATCCCACAACTAGAGACTCCACAACTAGAGACTTCACAACTAGAAACTCCGCAACTAGAAACTCCACAACTAGAATCTCCACAGCTAGAAACTCCACAACTTGAAACACCACAACTAGATACTCTAGAACTACAAATTCCACAACAAGAAACTCCACAACTTGAAACCCAACAAATAGATACTCCACAACTATGGACTCCACAACTAGATACTCCAACACTAGAAACTCCACAACCAGAAACTCCGCAACTAAAAGCTCCGCAACTAGAAACTCCACAGCAAAAAAATCCACAGCAATAAGTTCCACAACTAGAAACTCCACAACTACAGACTCCGCAATCTGTAAACTCCACAACTAGACAATCTGCAACTAGGAACTCTACAACTTCGAAATCCACAACTAAAAACTCCACAACTTGAAACTCCACAACTAGATACTCCACAACTTGAAACTCCACAACTAGAAACACCGCCACTACAATCTCCACAACTGGAAAACTGCAACTAGAAACTCTGCAACTAGAAACTCCGCAACTAGAAAGTCCACAGCTAGAAACTCCACAACTACAAACTCCACAACTAGAGACTCCAACTCTAGAAACTTCACAACTACGAACTCCACAACTACGAACCCCACAACTACAAATTCCACAACTAGAAACTAAACAACTAGAAACTCCACAACTTTAGACTTCACAACTACAAACTCCACAACTAGAGACTCCACAACTAGGAACTCAACAACTAGAGACTCCACAACCAGAAACTCTACAGCTAGAAACTCCAAAACTTGAGACTTCGCATTTAGAGACTCGGCAACCAGAAACTCAACAACTAGAAACTCCACAACTAGAAACTCCACAACTAGAAAACCCACAACTTGAAACACCACAACTAGATACTCCACAACTACAAATCTCACAACTAGAAACTCCACAACTAAAAACTCCGCAACTATAAACTCCGAAAATAGAAACTCCACAGCTAGAAAGTCCGCAACTAGAAACTCCGCCCCTGCAATCTTCACAACTGGAAAACTCTGCAACTAGAAACTCTGCAACTATAAACTCCGCAACTACAAACTCCACAACTAGAGACTCCACAACTAGAAACTCCACAACTATGAACTCCACAACTACGAACCCCATAACTACAAGCTCCACAACTAGAAACTCCACAACTAGAAACTCCACAATTTTAGACTTCGCAACTAGAAATCCACAACTAGAGACTCCACAACTAGGAACTCCACAACTAAAGACTCCACAACCAGAAATTCCGCAACTAGAAACTCCACAACTAGAAACTTCACAGCTAGAAACTCCAAAACTTGAATTACCACAATTGATACCACACAACTACAAATACCACAACTAGAAACTTCACAACTTGAAACTCCATAACTAGAAACTCCACTACTAGAAAACTCCACAACTAGAAACTCCACAGCTAGAAACTTCACTACTTGAAACACTACAACTACATACTCCAAAACTACGAATTCCACAACAATAAACTCCAACACTAGAAACTCCGCAACTAGAAACTCCACAACTAATACTCCTCAACTAGAAACTCCACAACTTGAAACACCACAACTAGATACTCCAGCAGCTCCACAACTAGAAACTCCACAACTTGAAACTTGAAACTCCATAACTACAAACTCCACAACTACAAACTCCACAACTTGAAACTCCGCAACTAGAAACTCCATAACTAGAAACTCCACTACTAGAAAACTCCGCAACTAGAAACTCTGCAACTAGAAACTCCGCAACTAGAAACTCCACAGCTAGAAACTTCACTACTTGAAACAACACAACTAGATACTTCAAAACTACGAATTCCACAACTAGAAACTCCGCAACTAGAAACTCCGCAACTAGAAACTCCGCAACTAGAAACTCCACAGCTAGAAACTCCTCAACTTGAGATTTTGCTACTAGAAACTCGGCAACTAGAAACTCAACCACTAGAAACTCCACAACTAGAAACTTCTCAACTAAAAACTCCACAACTTGAAACACCACAGCTATATACTCCACAACTACAAACTCCACAACTAGAAACTCTGCAACTAGAAACTCCGCAACTAGAAACTCCACAGCTAGAAACTTCACTACTTGAAACACTACAACTAGATACTCCAAAACTACGAATTCCACAACAATAAACTCCAACACTAGGAACTCCGCAACTAGAAACTCCACAACTAGAAACTCCTCAACTAGAAACTCCACAACTTGAAACACCACAACTAGATTCTCTAGAAACTTCACAACTAGAAACTCCACAACTTGAAACTCCGCAACTACAAATTCCACAACTAGAAACTCCACAACTTGAAACACCACAACTAGATACTCCACAACTAGAAACTCCACAACTAGAAGCTCCACAACTAGAAATTCCGCAACTAGAAACTCCACAACTAGAGACTCCATAACTCTAAACTTCACAACTAGAAACTCCACAACCAGAAACTCCACAAATAGAAACTCCGCAACTAGAAATCCCACAACTAGAGACTCCACAACTAGAGACTTCACAACTAGAAACTCCGCAACTAGAAACTCCACAACTAGAATCTCCACAGCTAGAAACTCCACAACTTGAAACACCACAACTAGATACTCCACAACTACAAATTCCACAACAAGAAACTCCACAACTTGAAACCCAACAAATGGATACTCCACAACTATGGACTCCACAACTAGATACTCCAACACTAGAAACTCCACAACCAGAAACTCCGCAACTAAAAGCTCCGCAACTAGAAACTCCACAGCAAAAAAATCCACAGCTATAAGTTCCACCACTAGAAACTCCACAACTACAGACTCCGCAAACTGTAAACTCCACAACTAGACAATCTGCAACTAGGAACTCTACAACTTCGAAATCCACAACTAAAAACTCCACAACTTGAAACTCCACAACTAGATACTCCACAACTTGAAACTCCGCAACTAGAAACACCGCCACTACAATCTCCACAACTGGAAAACTGCAACTAGAAACTCTGCAACTAGAAACTCCGCAACTAGAAAGTCCACAGCTAGAAACTCCACAACTACAAACTCCACAACTAGAGACTCCAACTCTAGAAACTTCACAACTACGAACTCCACAACTACGAACCCCACAACTACAAACTCCAACTCTAGAAACTAAACAACTAGAAACTCCACAACTTTAGACTTCACAACTACAAACTCCACAACTAGAGACTCCACAACTAGGAACTCAACAACTAGAGACTCCACAACCAGAAACTCTACAGCTAGAAACTCCACAACTTGAGACTTCGCATTTAGAGACTCGGCAACTAGAAACTCAACAACTAGAAACTCCACAACTAGAAACTTCACAACTAGAAAACCCACAACTTGAAACACCACAACTAGATACTCCACAACTACAAATTTCACAACTAGAAACTCCACAACTAAAAACTCCGCAACTATAAACTCCGAAAATAGAAACTCCACAGCTAGAAAGTCCGCAACTAGAAACTCCGCCCCTGCAATCTTCACAACTGGAAAACTCTGCAACTAGAAACTCTGCAACTATAAACTCCGCAACTACAAACTCCACAACTAGAGACTCCACAACTAGAAACTCCACAACTACGAACTCCACAACTACGAACCCCATAACTACAAGCTCCACAACTAGAAACTCCACAACTAGAAACTCCACAATTTTAGACTTCGCAACTAGAAATCCACAACTAGAGACTCCACAACTAGGAACTCCACAACTAAAGACTCCACAACCAGAAACTCCGCAACTAGAAACTCCACAACTAGAAACTTCACGGCTAGAAACTCCAAAACTTGAATTACCACAATTGATACCACACAACTACAAATACCACAACTAGAAACTTCACAACTTGAAACTCCATAACTAGAAACTCCACTACTAGAAAACTCCACAACTAGAAACTCCACAGCTAGAAACTTCACTACTTGAAACACTACAACTACATACTCCAAAACTACGAATTCCACAACAATAAACTCCAACACTAGAAACTCCGCAACTAGAAACTCCACAACTAATACTCCTCAACTAGAAACTCCACAACTTGAAACACCACAACTAGATACTCCAGAAACTCCACAACTAGAAACTCCACAACTCGAAACTTGAAACTCCGTAACTACAAATTCCACAACTAGAAACTCCACAACTTGAAACCCAACAAATAGATACTCGACAACTACGGACTCCAAAACTAGAAACTCCAACACTATAAACTCCACAACCAGAAATCCCGACCTAAAATCTCCGCAACTAGAAACTCCACAACTACAAACTCCACAACTAGAGACTCCACAACAAGAAACTCCACAACTAGAAACTCCACAACTTGAAACTGCACAACTAATAAACTCCGCATTTAGAAAATCTGCAACTAGAAACTCCACAGTTAGAAACTTCACTACTTGAAACACCACAACTAGATACTCCACAACTACAAATTCCACAACTAGAAACTCCACAGCTAGAAAGTCCGCAACTAGAATCTCTGCAACTAGAAACTCCACAACTAGAAACTGCACAGCTAGAAAATCTACCACTAGAAACTCCACAACTACAGACTCCACAACTACAGACTCCACAACAAGAAACTCCACAACAAGAAACTCCACAACCAGAAACTCCGCAACTAGAAACTCCGCCACTAGAAATCCCACAACTAGAGACTCCACAACTAGAGACTTCACAACTAGAAACTCCGCAACTAGAAACTCCACAACTAGAAACTCCACAACTAGAAACTCCACAACTTGCAACCCCGCAACTGGATACTCCACAACTACAAACTCCACAACTAGAAACTCCACAATTAGAAACTCCACAACTAGAAACTTCTCAACTTGAAACTTCATAACTAGAAACTCCACTACTAGAAAACTCCACAACTAGAAACTCTACAACTAGAAACTCCGCAACTAGAAACTCCACAGCTAGAAACTTCACTACTTGAAACACTACAACTAGATAGTCCAAAACTATGAATTCCACAACAATAACTTCCATCACTAGAAACTCCGCAACTAGAAACTCCCAACTTGACCCTCCGCAACTAGGAACTCTACAACTTCAAAATCCACAACTATAAACTCCACAACTTGAAACTCCACAACTAAATACTCCATAACTACAAACTCCACAACTACAAACTCCACAACTTGAAACTCCGCAACTAGAAACTCCATAACTAGAAACTCCACTACTAGAAATCTCCGCAACTAAAAACTCTGCAACTAGAAACTCCGCAACTAGAAACTCCACAGCTAGAAACTTCACTACTTGAAACACCACAACTAGATACTTCAAAACTACGAATTCCACAACTCGAAACTCCGCAACTAGAAACTCCGCAACTAGAAACTCCACAGCTAGAAACTCCACAACTTGAGATTTTGCTACTAGAAACTCGGCAACTAGAAACTCAACCACTAAAAACTCCACAACTTGAAACACCACAACTAGATACTCCACAACTACAAACTCCGCAACTAGAAACTCCACAACTAGAAACTCCACAACTAGAAACTCCACAACTTGAAACTCCATAACTAGAAACTCCACTACTAGAAAACTCCACAACTAGAAACTCTGCAACTAGAAACTCCGCAACTAGAAACTCCACAGCTAGAAACTTCACTACTTTAAACACTACAACTAGATACTCCAAAACTACGAATTCTACAACAATAAACTCCAACACTAGAAACTCTGCAACTAGAAACTCCACAACTAGAAACTCCTCAACTAGAAACTCCACAACTTGAAACACCACAACTAGGATCTCTAGAAACTCCTCAACTAGAAACTCCACAACTTGAAACTCCGCAACTACAAATTCCACAACTAGAAACTCCACAACTTGAAACACCACAACTAGATACTCCACAACTAGAAACTCCACAACTAGAAGCTCCACAACTAGAAATTCCGCAACTAGAAACTCCACAACTAGAGACTCCATAACTCTAAACTTCACAATTAGAAACTCCACAACCAGAAACTCCACAAATAGAAACTCCGCAACTAGAAATCCCACAACTAGAGACTCCACAACAAGAGACTTCACAACTAGAAACTCCGCAACTAGAGACTCCACAACCAGAAACCCCACAGCTAGAAATTCCACAGCTTGAGACTTCGTATGTAGAGACTCGGCAACTAGAAACACAACAACTAGAAACTCCACAACGAGAAACTCCACAACTAGAAACTCCACAACTTCAAACACCACAACTAGATACTCCTCAAAAACAAATTTCATAACTAGAAACTCCACAGCTACAAAGTCCGCAACTAGAAACTCTGCAACTAGAAACTCCGCAACTAGAAACTCCACAGCTAGAAAATCCACGACTAGAAACTCCACAACTAGCAACTCCACAACTACAGACTCCGCAACTAGAAAACTCCGCAACTAGAAACTCCCAACTAGACTTTCCGCAACAAGAAACTCAGCAACTAGAAACTCCACAACTTGAGACTTCGAAACTACAAACTCCACAACTAGAAACTCCACAACTAGAAACTCCACAGCTAGAAACTCCACAACTAGAAACTCCGCAACTAGAAACTCCACAGCTAGATAGTCCGCAACTAGAAACTCTGCAACTAGAAACTCCGCAACTAGCAATTCCACAGCTAGAAAATCCACCACTAGAAACTCCACAACTAGCAACTCCCAACTAGACACTCCGCTACTACGAACTCTACAACTTCAAAATCCACAACTAGAAACTCCACAACTTGAAACTCCACAACTAGATACTCCAGAACTACAAACTCCACAACTACAAACTCCACAACTACAAACTCCACAGCTTGAAACTCCGCAACTAGAAACTCCATAACTAGAAACTCCACTACTAGAAAACTCCACAACTAGAAACTCTGCAACTAGAAACTCCGCATCTAGAAACTCCACAACTTGAGATTTCGCTACTAGAAACTCGGCCACTAGAAACTCAACCACTAGAAACTCCACAACTAGAAACTTCTTAACTAAGAACTCCACAACTTGAAACACCACAACTAGATACTCCACAACTACAAACTCCACAACTAGAAAACTCCACAACTAGAAACTCCACAGCTAGAAACTTCACTACTTGAAACACTACAACTACATACTCCAAAACTACGAATTCCACAACAATAAACTCCAACACTAGAAACTCCGCAACTAGAAACTCCACAACTAATACTCCTCAACTAGAAACTCCACAACTTGAAACACCACAACTAGATACTCCAGCAACTCCACAACTAGAAACTCCACAACTTGAAACTTGAAACTCCATAACTACAAACTCCACAACTACAAACTCCACAACTTGAAACTCCGCAACTAGAAACTCCATAACTAGAAACTCCACTACTAGAAAACTCCGCAACTAGAAACTCTGCAACTAGAAACTCCGCAACTAGAAACTCCACAGCTAGAAACTTCACTACTTGAAACAACACAACTAGATACTTCAAAACTACGAATTCCACAACTAGAAACTCCGCAACTAGAAACTCCGCAACTAGAAACTCCACAGCTAGAAACTCCACAACTTGAGATTTTGCTACTAGAAACTCGGCAACTAGAAACTCAACCACTAGAAACTCCACAACTAGAAACTTCTCAACTAAAAACTCCACAACTTGAAACACCACAGCTATATACTCCACAACTACAAACTCCACAACTAGAAACTCTGCAACTAGAAACTCCGCAACTAGAAACTCCACAGCTAGAAACTTCACTACTTGAAACACTACAACTAGATACTCCAAAACTACGAATTCCACAACAATAAACTCCAACACTAGAAACTCCGCAACTAGAAACTCCACAACTAGAAACTCCTCAACTAGAAACTCCACAACTTGAAACACCACAACTAGATTCTCTAGAAACTTCACAACTAGAAACTCCACAACTTGAAACTCCGCAATTACAAATTCCACAACTAGAAACTCCACAACTTGAAACACCACAACTAGATACTCCACAACTAGAAACTCCACAACTAGAAGCTCCACAACTAGAAATTCCGCAACTAGAAACTCCACAACTAGAGACTCCATAACTCTAAACTTCACAACTAGAAACTCCACAACCAGAAACTCCACAAATAGAAACTCCGCAACTAGAAATCCCACAACTAGAGACTCCACAACTAGAGACTTCACAACTAGAAACTCCGCAACTAGAAACTCCACAACTAGAATCTCCACAGCTAGAAACTCCACAACTTGAAACACCACAACTAGATACTCCACAACTACAAATTCCACAACAAGAAACTCCACAACTTGAAACCCAACAAATAGATACTCCACAACTATGGACTCCACAACTAGATACTCCAACACTAGAAACTCCACAACCAGAAACTCCGCAACTAAAAGCTCCGCAACTAGAAACTCCACAGCGAAAAAATGCACAGCAATAAGTTCCACAACTAGAAACTCCACAACTACAGACTCCGCAAACTGTAAACTCCACAACTAGACAATCTGCAACTAGGAACTCTACAACTTCGAAATCCACAACTAAAAACTCCACAACTTGAAACTCCACAACTAGATACTCCACAACTTGAAACTCCGCAACTAGAAACACCGCCACTACAATCTCCACAACTGGAAAACTGCAACTAGAAACTCTGCAACTAGAAACTCCGCAACTAGAAAGTCCACAGCTAGAAACTCCACAACTACAAACTCCACAACTAGAGACTCCAACTCTAGAAACTTCACAACTACGAACTCCACAACTACGAACCCCACAACTACAAACTCCACAACTAGAAACTAAACAACTAGAAACTCCACAACTTTAGACTTCACAACTACAAACTCCACAACTAGAGACTCCACAACTAGGAACTCAACAACTATAGACTCCACAACCAGAAACTCTACAGCTAGAAACTCCACAACTTGAGACTTCGCATTTAGAGACTCGGCAACCAGAAACTCAACAACTAGAAACTCCACAACTAGAAACTCCACAACTAGAAAACCCACAACTTGAAACACCACAACTAGATACTCCACAACTACAAATTTCACAACTAGAAACTCCACAACTAAAAACTCCGCAACTATAAACTCCGAAAATAGAAACTCCACAGCTAGAAAGTCCGCAACTAGAAACTCCGCCCCTGCAATCTTCACAACTGGAAAACTCTGCAACTAGAAACTCTGCAACTATAAACTCCGCAACTACAAACTCCACAACTAGAGACTCCACAACTAGAAACTCCACAACTATGAACTCCACAACTACGAACCCCATAACTACAAGCTCCACAACTAGAAACTCCACAACTAGAAACTCCACAATTTTAGACTTCGCAACTAGAAATCCACAACTAGAGACTCCACAACTAGGAACTCCACAACTAAAGACTCCACAACCAGAAATTCCGCAACTAGAAACTCCACAACTAGAAACTTCACAGCTAGAAACTCCAAAACTTGAATTACCACAATTGATACCACACAACTACAAATACCACAACTAGAAACTTCACAACTTGAAACTCCATAACTAGAAACTCCACTACTAGAAAACTCCACAACTAGAAACTCCACAGCTAGAAACTTCACTACTTGAAACACTACAACTACATACTCCAAAACTACGAATTCCACAACAATAAACTCCAACACTAGAAACTCCGCAACTAGAAACTCCACAACTAATACTCCTCAACTAGAAACTCCACAACTTGAAACACCACAACTAGATACTCCAGCAACTCCACAACTAGAAACTCCACAACTTGAAACTTGAAACTCCATAACTACAAACTCCACAACTACAAACTCCACAACTTGAAACTCCGCAACTAGAAACTCCATAACTAGAAACTCCACTACTAGAAAACTCCGCAACTAGAAACTCTGCAACTAGAAACTCCGCAACTAGAAACTCCACAGCTAGAAACTTCACTACTTGAAACAACACAACTAGATACTTCAAAACTACGAATTCCACAACTAGAAACTCCGCAACTAGAAACTCCGCAACTAGAAACTCCACAGCTAGAAACTCCTCAACTTGAGATTTTGCTACTAGAAACTCGGCAACTAGAAACTCAACCACTAGAAACTCCACAACTAGAAACTTCTCAACTAAAAACTCCACAACTTGAAACACCACAGCTATATACTCCACAACTACAAACTCCACAACTAGAAACTCTGCAACTAGAAACTCCGCAACTAGAAACTCCACAGCTAGAAACTTCACTACTTGAAACACTACAACTAGATACTCCAAAACTACGAATTCCACAACAATAAACTCCAACACTAGGAACTCCGCAACTAGAAACTCCACAACTAGAAACTCCTCAACTAGAAACTCCACAACTTGAAACACCACAACTAGATTCTCTAGAAACTTCACAACTAGAAACTCCACAACTTGAAACTCCGCAACTACAAATTCCACAACTAGAAACTCCACAACTTGAAACACCACAACTAGATACTCCACAACTAGAAACTCCACAACTAGAAGCTCCACAACTAGAAATTCCGCAACTAGAAACTCCACAACTAGAGACTCCATAACTCTAAACTTCACAACTAGAAACTCCACAACCAGAAACTCCACAAATAGAAACTCCGCAACTAGAAATCCCACAACTAGAGACTCCACAACTAGAGACTTCACAACTAGAAACTCCGCAACTAGAAACTCCACAACTAGAATCTCCACAGCTAGAAACTCCACAACTTGAAACACCACAACTAGATACTCCACAACTACAAATTCCACAACAAGAAACTCCACAACTTGAAACCCAACAAATGGATACTCCACAACTATGGACTCCACAACTAGATACTCCAACACTAGAAACTCCACAACCAGAAACTCCGCAACTAAAAGCTCCGCAACTAGAAACTCCACAGCAAAAAAATCCACAGCTATAAGTTCCACCACTAGAAACTCCACAACTACAGACTCCGCAAACTGTAAACTCCACAACTAGACAATCTGCAACTAGGAACTCTACAACTTCGAAATCCACAACTAAAAACTCCACAACTTGAAACTCCACAACTAGATACTCCACAACTTGAAACTCCGCAACTAGAAACACCGCCACTACAATCTCCACAACTGGAAAACTGCAACTAGAAACTCTGCAACTAGAAACTCCGCAACTAGAAAGTCCACAGCTAGAAACTCCACAACTACAAACTCCACAACTAGAGACTCCAACTCTAGAAACTTCACAACTACGAACTCCACAACTACGAACCCCACAACTACAAACTCCAACTCTAGAAACTAAACAACTAGAAACTCCACAACTTTAGACTTCACAACTACAAACTCCACAACTAGAGACTCCACAACTAGGAACTCAACAACTAGAGACTCCACAACCAGAAACTCTACAGCTAGAAACTCCACAACTTGAGACTTCGCATTTAGAGACTCGGCAACTAGAAACTCAACAACTAGAAACTCCACAACTAGAAACTTCACAACTAGAAAACCCACAACTTGAAACACCACAACTAGATACTCCACAACTACAAATTTCACAACTAGAAACTCCACAACTAAAAACTCCGCAACTCTAAACTCCGAAAATAGAAACTCCACAGCTAGAAAGTCCGCAACTAGAAACTCCGCCCCTGCAATCTTCACAACTGGAAAACTCTGCAACTAGAAACTCTGCAACTATAAACTCCGCAACTACAAACTCCACAACTAGAGACTCCACAACTAGAAACTCCACAACTACGAACTCCACAACTACGAACCCCATAACTACAAGCTCCACAACTAGAAACTCCACAACTAGAAACTCCACAATTTTAGACTTCGCAACTAGAAATCCACAACTAGAGACTCCACAACTAGGAACTCCACAACTAAAGACTCCACAACCAGAAACTCCGCAACTAGAAACTCCACAACTAGAAACTTCACGGCTAGAAACTCCAAAACTTGAATTACCACAATTGATACCACACAACTACAAATACCACAACTAGAAACTTCACAACTTGAAACTCCATAACTAGAAACTCCACTACTAGAAAACTCCACAACTAGAAACTCCACAGCTAGAAACTTCACTACTTGAAACACTACAACTACATACTCCAAAACTACGAATTCCACAACAATAAACTCCAACACTAGAAACTCCGCAACTAGAAACTCCACAACTAATACTCCTCAACTAGAAACTCCACAACTTGAAACACCACAACTAGATACTCCAGAAACTCCACAACTAGAAACTCCACAACTCGAAACTTGAAACTCCGTAACTACAAATTCCACAACTAGAAACTCCACAACTTGAAACCCAACAAATAGATACTCGACAACTACGGACTCCAAAACTAGAAACTCCAACACTATAAACTCCACAACCAGAAATCCCGACCTAAAATCTCCGCAACTAGAAACTCCACAACTACAAACTCCACAACTAGAGACTCCACAACAAGAAACTCCACAACTAGAAACTCCACAACTTGAAACTGCACAACTAATAAACTCCGCATTTAGAAAATCTGCAACTAGAAACTCCACAGTTAGAAACTTCACTACTTGAAACACCACAACTAGATACTCCACAACTACAAATTCCACAACTAGAAACTCCACAGCTAGAAAGTCCGCAACTAGAATCTCTGCAACTAGAAACTCCACAACTAGAAACTGCACAGCTAGAAAATCTACCACTAGAAACTCCACAACTACAGACTCCACAACTACAGACTCCACAACAAGAAACTCCACAACAAGAAACTCCACAACCAGAAACTCCGCAACTAGAAACTCCGCCACTAGAAATCCCACAACTAGAGACTCCACAACTAGAGACTTCACAACTAGAAACTCCGCAACTAGAAACTCCACAACTAGAAACTCCACAACTAGAAACTCCACAACTTGCAACCCCGCAACTGGATACTCCACAACTACAAACTCCACAACTAGAAACTCCACAATTAGAAACTCCACAACTAGAAACTTCTCAACTTGAAACTTCATAACTAGAAACTCCACTACTAGAAAACTCCACAACTAGAAACTCTACAACTAGAAACTCCGCAACTAGAAACTCCACAGCTAGAAACTTCACTACTTGAAACACTACAACTAGATAGTCCAAAACTATGAATTCCACAACAATAACTTCCATCACTAGAAACTCCGCAACTAGAAACTCCCAACTTGACCCTCCGCAACTAGGAACTCTACAACTTCAAAATCCACAACTATAAACTCCACAACTTGAAACTCCACAACTAAATACTCCATAACTACAAACTCCACAACTACAAACTCCACAACTTGAAACTCCGCAACTAGAAACTCCATAACTAGAAACTCCACTACTAGAAATCTCCGCAACTAAAAACTCTGCAACTAGAAACTCCGCAACTAGAAACTCCACAGCTAGAAACTTCACTACTTGAAACACCACAACTAGATACTTCAAAACTACGAATTCCACAACTCGAAACTCCGCAACTAGAAACTCCGCAACTAGAAACTCCACAGCTAGAAACTCCACAACTTGAGATTTTGCTACTAGAAACTCGGCAACTAGAAACTCAACCACTAAAAACTCCACAACTTGAAACACCACAACTAGATACTCCACAACTACAAACTCCGCAACTAGAAACTCCACAACTAGAAACTCCACAACTAGAAACTCCACAACTTGAAACTCCATAACTAGAAACTCCACTACTAGAAAACTCCACAACTAGAAACTCTGCAACTAGAAACTCCGCAACTAGAAACTCCACAGCTAGAAACTTCACTACTTTAAACACTACAACTAGATACTCCAAAACTACGAATTCTACAACAATAAACTCCAACACTAGAAACTCTGCAACTAGAAACTCCACAACTAGAAACTCCTCAACTAGAAACTCCACAACTTGAAACACCACAACTAGGATCTCTAGAAACTCCTCAACTAGAAACTCCACAACTTGAAACTCCGCAACTACAAATTCCACAACTAGAAACTCCACAACTTGAAACACCACAACTAGATACTCCACAACTAGAAACTCCACAACTAGAAGCTCCACAACTAGAAATTCCGCAACTAGAAACTCCACAACTAGAGACTCCATAACTCTAAACTTCACAATTAGAAACTCCACAACCAGAAACTCCACAAATAGAAACTCCGCAACTAGAAATCCCACAACTAGAGACTCCACAACAAGAGACTTCACAACTAGAAACTCCGCAACTAGAGACTCCACAACCAGAAACCCCACAGCTAGAAATTCCACAGCTTGAGACTTCGTATGTAGAGACTCGGCAACTAGAAACACAACAACTAGAAACTCCACAACGAGAAACTCCACAACTAGAAACTCCACAACTTCAAACACCACAACTAGATACTCCTCAAAAACAAATTTCATAACTAGAAACTCCACAGCTACAAAGTCCGCAACTAGAAACTCTGCAACTAGAAACTCCGCAACTAGAAACTCCACAGCTAGAAAATCCACGACTAGAAACTCCACAACTAGCAACTCCACAACTACAGACTCCGCAACTAGAAAACTCCGCAACTAGAAACTCCCAACTAGACTTTCCGCAACAAGAAACTCAGCAACTAGAAACTCCACAACTTGAGACTTCGAAACTACAAACTCCACAACTAGAAACTCCACAACTAGAAACTCCACAGCTAGAAACTCCACAACTAGAAACTCCGCAACTAGAAACTCCACAGCTAGATAGTCCGCAACTAGAAACTCTGCAACTAGAAACTCCGCAACTAGCAATTCCACAGCTAGAAAATCCACCACTAGAAACTCCACAACTAGCAACTCCCAACTAGACACTCCGCTACTACGAACTCTACAACTTCAAAATCCACAACTAGAAACTCCACAACTTGAAACTCCACAACTAGATACTCCAGAACTACAAACTCCACAACTACAAACTCCACAGCTTGAAACTCCGCAACTAGAAACTCCATAACTAGAAACTCCACTACTAGAAAACTCCACAACTAGAAACTCTGCAACTAGAAACTCCGCATCTAGAAACTCCACAACTTGAGATTTCGCTACTAGAAACTCGGCCACTAGAAACTCAACCACTAGAAACTCCACAACTAGAAACTTCTTAACTAAGAACTCCACAACTTGAAACACCACAACTAGATACTCCACAACTACAAACTCCACAACTAGAAACTCCACAATTAGAAACTCCACAACTAGAAACTCCACAACTGGAAACTCCATAACTAGAAACTCCACTACTAGAAAACTCCACAACTAGAAACTCTGCAACTAGAAACTCCGCAACTAGAAACTCCACAGCTAGAAACTTCACTACTTGAAACACTACAACTAGATACTTCAAAACTACGAATTCCACAACAATAAACTCCAACACTAGAAACTCCGCAACTAGAAACTCCCAACTTCACACTCCGCAACTAGGAACTCTACAACTTCAAAATGCACTACTAGAAACTTCACAACTTGAAACTCCAAAACTAGATACTCCGTAACTACAAACTCCACAACTACAAACTCCACAACTTGAAACTCCGCAACTAGAAACTCCATAACTAGAAACTCCACTACTAGAAAACTCCGCAACTAGAAACTCTGCAACTAGAAACTCCGCAACTAGAAACTCCACAGCTAGAAACTTCACTACTTGAAACACCACAACTAGATACTTCAAAACTACGAATTCCACAACTAGAAACTCCGCAACTAGAAACTCCGCAACTAGAAACTCCGCAACTAGAAACTCCACAGCTAGAAACTCCACAACTTGAGATTTTGCTACTAGAAACTCGGCAACTAGAAACTCAACCACTAGAAACTCCACAACTAGAAACTTCTCAACTAAAAACTCCACAACTTGAAACACCACAACTATATACTCCACAACTACAAACTCCACAACTAGAAACTCTTCAACTAGAAACTCCGCAACTAGAAACTCCACAGCTAGAAACTTCACTACTTGAAACACTACAACTAGATACTCCAAATTTACGAATTCCACAACAATAAACTCCAACACTAGAAACTCCGCAACTAGAAACTCCACAACTAGAAACTCCTCAACTAGAAACTCCACAACTTGAAACACCACAACTAGATTCTCTAGAAACTCCACAACTAGAAACTCCACAACTTGAAACTCCGCAACTACAAATTCCACAACTAGAAACTCCACAACTTGAAACACCACAACTAGATACTCCACAACTAGAAACTCCACAACTAGAAGCTCCACAACGAAAAATTCCGCGACTAGAAATCCCACAACTAGAGACTCCACAACTAGAGACTTCACAACTAGAAACTCCGCAACTAGAAACTCCACAACTAGAATCTCCACAGCTAGAAATCCACAACTTTAAACACCACAACTAGACTCCACAACTACAAATTCCACAACAAGAAACTCCACAACTTGAAACCCAACAAATAGATACTCCACAACTATGGACTCCACAACTAGATACTCCAACACTAGAAACTCCACAACCAGAAACTCCGCAACTAAAAACTCCGCAACTAGAAAATCCACAGCTAAAAAATCCACAGCTATAAGTTCCACAACTAGAAACTCCACAACTACAGACTCCGCAAACTGTAAACTCCACAACTAGACAATCTGCAACTAGGAACTCTACAACTTCAAAATCCACAACTAAAAACTCCACAACTAGATACTCCACAACTTGAAACTCCGCAACTAGAAACACCGCCACTACAATCTTCACAACTGGAAAACTGCAACTAGAAACTCGGCAACTAGAAACTCAACCACTAGAAACTCCACAACTAGAAACTTCTCAACTAAAAACTCCACAACTTGAAACACCACAGCTATATACTCCACAACTACAAACTCCACAACTAGAAACTCTGCAACTAGAAACTCCGCAACTAGAAACTCCACAGCTAGAAACTTCACTACTTGAAACACTACAACTAGATACTCCAAAACTACGAATTCCACAACAATAAACTCCAACACTAGAAACTCCGCAACTAGAAACTCCACAACTAGAAACTCCTCAACTAGAAACTCCACAACTTGAAACACCACAACTAGATTCTCTAGAAACTCCACAACAATAAACTCCACAACTTGAAACTCCGCAACTACAAATTCCACAACTAGAAACTCCACAACTTGAAACACCACAACTAGATACTCCACAACTAGAAACTCCACAACTAGAAGCTCCACAACTAGAAATTCCGCAACTAGAAACTCCACAACTAGAGACTCCATAACTCTAAACTTCACAACTAGAAACTCCACAACCAGAAACTCCACAAATAGAAACTCCTCAACTAGAAATCCCACAACTAGAGACTCCACAACTAGAGACTTCACAACTAGAAACTCCGCAACTAAAAACTCCACAACTAGAATCTCCACAGCTAGAAACTCCACAACTTGAAACACCACAACTAGATACTCCACAACTACAAATTCCACAACAAGAAACTCCACAACTTGAAACCCAACAAATAGATACTCCACAACTATGGACTCCACAACTAGATACTCCAACACTAGAAACTCCACAACCAGAAACTCCGCAACTAAAAACTCCGCAACTAGAAACTCCACAGCAAAAAAATCCACAGCTATAAGTTCCACAACTAGAAACTCCACAACTACAGACTCCGCAAACTGTAAACTCCACAACTAGACAATCTGCAGCTAGGAACTCTACAACTTCGAAATCCACAACTAAAAACTCCACAACTTGAAACTCCACAACTAGATACTCCACAACTTGAAACTCCGCAACTAGAAACACCGCCACTACAATCTCCACAACTGGAAAACTGCAACTAGAAACTCTGCAACTAGAAACTCCGCAACTAGAAACTCCACAGCTAGAAACTCCACAACTACAAACTCCACAACTAGAGACTCCAACTCTAGAAACTTCACAACTACGAACTCCACAACTACGAACCCCACAACTACAAACTCCACAACTAGAAACTAAACAACTAGAAACTCCACAACTTTAGACTTCACAACTACAAACTCCACAACTAGAGACTCCACAACTAGGAACTCAACAACTAGAGACTCCACAACCAGAAACTCTACAGCTAGAAACTCCACAACTTGAGACTTCGCATTTAGAGACTCGGCAACTAGAAACTCAACAACTAGAAACTCCACAACTAGAAACTCCACAACTAGAAAACCCACAACTTGAAACACCACAACTAGATACTCCACAACTACAAATTTCACAACTAGAAACTCCACAACTAAAAACTCCGCAACTATAAACTCCGAAAATAGAAACTCCACAGCTAGAAAGTCCGCAACTAGAAACTCCGCCCCTGCAATCTTCACAACTGGAAAACTCTGCGACTAGAAACTCTGCAACTATAAACTCCGCAACTACAAACTCCACAACTAGAGACTCCACAACTAGAAACTCCACAACTATGAACTCCACAACTACGAACCCCATAACTACAAGCTCCACAACTAGAAACTCCACAACTAGAAACTCCACAATTTTAGACTTCGCAACTAGAAATCCACAACTAGAGACTCCACAACTAGGAACTCCACAACTAAAGACTCCACAACCAGAAACTCCGCAACTAGAAACTCCACAACTAGAAACTTCACAGCTAGAAACTCCAAAACTTGAATTACCACAATTGATACCACACAACTACAAATACCACAACTAGAAACTTCACAACTTGAAACTCCATAACTAGAAACTGCACTACTAGAAAACTCCACAACTAGAAACTCCACAGCTAGAAACTTCACTACTTGAAACACTACAACTACATACTCCAAAACTACGAATTCCACAACAATAAACTCCAACACTAGAAACTCCGCAACTAGAAACTCCACAACTAATACTCCTCAACTAGAAACTCCACAACTTGAAACACCACAACTAGATACTCCAGCAGCTCCACAACTAGAAACTCCACAACTTGAAACTTGAAACTCCATAACTACAAACTCCACAACTACAAACTCCACAACTTGAAACTCCGCAACTAGAAACTCCATAACTAGAAACTCCACTACTAGAAAACTCCGCAACTAGAAACTCTGCAACTAGAAACTCCGCAACTAGAAACTCCACAGCTAGAAATTTCACTACTTGAAACAACACAACTAGATACTTCAAAACTACGAATTCCACAACTAGAAACTCCGCAACTAGAAACTCCGCAACTAGAAACTCCGCAACTAGAAACTCCACAGCTAGAAACTCCACAACTTGAGATTTTGCTACTAGAAACTCGGCAACTAGAAACTCAACCACTAGAAACTCCACAACTAGAAACTTCTCAACTAAAAACTCCACAACTTGAAACACCACAGCTATATACTCCACAACTACAAACTCCACAACTAGAAACTCTGCAACTAGAAACTCCGCAACTAGAAACTCCACAGCTAGAAACTTCACTACTTGAAACACTACAACTAGATACTCCAAAACTACGAATTCCACAACAATAAACTCCAACACTAGAAACTCCGCAACTAGAAACTCCACAACTAGAAACTCCTCAACTAGAAACTCCACAACTTGAAACACCACAACTAGATTCTCTAGAAACTTCACAACTAGAAACTCCACAACTTGAAACTCCGCAACTACAAATTCCACAACTAGAAACTCCACAACTTGAAACACCACAACTAGATACTCCACAACTAGAAACTCCACAACTAGAAGCTCCACAACTAGAAATTCCGCAACTAGAAACTCCACAACTAGAGACTCCATAACTCTAAACTTCACAACTAGAAACTCCACAACCAGAAACTCCACAAATAGAAACTCCGCAACTAGAAATCCCACAACTAGAGACTCCACAACTAGAGACTTCACAACTAGAAACTCCGCAACTAGAAACTCCACAACTAGAATCTCCACAGCTAGAAACTCCACAACTTGAAACACCACAACTAGATACTCCACAACTACAAATTCCACAACAAGAAACTCCACAACTTGAAACCCAACAAATAGATACTCCACAACTATGGACTCCACAACTAGATACTCCAACACTAGAAACTCCACAACCAGAAACTCCGCAACTAAAAGCTCCGCAACTAGAAACTCCACAGCAAAAAAATCCACAGCTATAAGTTCCACCACTAGAAACTCCACAACTACAGACTCCGCAAACTGTAAACTCCACAACTAGACAATCTGCAACTAGGAACTCTACAACTTCGAAATCCACAACTAAAAACTCCACAACTTGAAACTCCACAACTAGATACTCCACAACTTGAAACTCCGCAACTAGAAACACCGCCACTACAATCTCCACAACTGGAAAACTGCAACTAGAAACTCTGCAACTAGAAACTCCGCAACTAGAAAGTCCACAGCTAGAAACTCCACAACTACAAACTCCACAACTAGAGACTCCAACTCTAGAAACTTCACAACTACGAACTCCACAACTACGAACCCCACAACTACAAACTCCAACTCTAGAAACTAAACAACTAGAAACTCCACAACTTTAGGCTTCACAACTACAAACTCCACAACTAGAGACTCCACAACTAGGAACTCAACAACTAGAGACTCCACAACCAGAAACTCTACAGCTAGAAACTCCACAACTTGAGACTTCGCATTTAGAGACTCGGCAACTAGAAACTCAACAACTAGAAACTCCACAACTAGAAACTCCACAACTAGAAAACCCACAACTTGAAACACCACAACTAGATACTCCACAACTACAAATTTCACAACTAGAAACTCCACAACTAAAAACTCCACAACTATTAACTCCGAAAATAGAAACTCCACAGCTAGAAAGTCCGCAACTAGAAACTCCGCCCCTGCAATCTTCACAACTGGAAAACTCTGCAACTAGAAACTCTGCAACTATAAACTCCGCAACTACAAACTCCACAACTAGAGACTCCACAACTAGAAACTCCACAACTATGAACTCCACAACTACGAACCCCATAACTACAAGCTCCACAACTAGAAACTCCACAACTAGAAACTCCACAATTTTAGACTTCGCAACTAGAAATCCACAACTAGAGACTCCACAACTAGGAACTCCACAACTAAAGACTCCACAACCAGAAACTCCGCAACTAGAAACTCCACAACTAGAAACTTCACGGCTAGAAACTCCAAAACTTGAATTACCACAATTGATACCACACAACTACAAATACCACAACTAGAAACTTCACAACTTGAAACTCCATAACTAGAAACTCCACTACTAGAAAACTCCACAACTAGAAACTCCACAGCTAGAAACTTCACCACTTGAAACACTACAACTACATACTCAAAACTACGAATTCCACAACAATAAACTCCAACACTAGAAACTCCGCAACTAGAAACTCCACAACTAATACTCCTCAACTAGAAACTCCACAACTTGAAACACCACAACTAGATACTCCAGAAACTCCACAACTAGAAACTCCACAACTCGAAACTTGAAACTCCGCAACTACAAATTCCACAACTAGAAACTCCACAACTTGAAACCCAACAAATAGATACTCGACAACTACGGACTCCAAAACTAGAAACTCCAACACTATAAACTCCACAACCAGAAATCCCGACCTAAAATCTCCGCAACTAGAAACTCCACAACTACAAACTCCACAACTAGAGACTCCACAACAAGAAACTCCACAACTAGAAACTCCACAACTTGAAACTGCACAACTAATAAACTCCGCATTTAGAAAATCTGCAACTAGAAACTCCACAGTTAGAAACTTCACTACTTGAAACACCACAACTAGATACTCCACAACTACAAATTCCACAACTAGAAACTCCACAGCTAGAAAGTCCGCAACTAGAATCTCTGCAACTAGAATTTCCACAACTAGAAACTGCACAGCTAGAAAATCTACCACTAGAAACTCCACAACTACAGACTCCACAACTACAGACTCCACAACAAGAAACTCCACAACAAGAAACTCCACAACCAGAAACTCCGCAACTAGAAACTCCGCCACTAGAAATCCCACAACTAGAGACTCCACAACTAGAGACTTCACAACTAGAAACTCCGCAACTAGCAATTCCACAGCTAGAAAATCCACCACTAGAAACTCCACAACTAGCAACTCCCAACTAGACACTCCGCTACTACGAACTCTACAACTTCAAAATCCACAACTAGAAACTCCACAACTTGAAACTCCACAACTAGATACTCCAGAACTACAAACTCCACAACTACAAACTCCACAGCTTGAAACTCCGCAACTAGAAACTCCATAACTAGAAACTCCACTACTAGAAAACTCCACAACTAGAAACTCTGCAACTAGAAACTCCGCATCTAGAAACTCCACAACTTGAGATTTCGCTACTAGAAACTCGGCCACTAGAAACTCAACCACTAGAAACTCCACAACTAGAAACTTCTTAACTAAGAACTCCACAACTTGAAACACCACAACTAGATACTCCACAACTACAAACTCCACAACTAGAAACTCCACAATTAGAAACTCCACAACTAGAAACTCCACAACTGGAAACTCCATAACTAGAAACTCCACTACTAGAAAACTCCACAACTAGAAACTCTGCAACTAGAAACTCCGCAACTAGAAACTCCACAGCTAGAAACTTCACTACTTGAAACACTACAACTAGATACTTCAAAACTACGAATTCCACAACAATAAACTCCAACACTAGAAACTCCGCAACTAGAAACTCCCAACTTCACACTCCGCAACTAGGAACTCTACAACTTCAAAATGCACTACTAGAAACTTCACAACTTGAAACTCCAAAACTAGATACTCCATAACTACAAACTCCACAACTACAAACTCCACAACTTGAAACTCCGCAACTAGAAACTCCATAACTAGAAACTCCACTACTAGAAAACTCCGCAACTAGAAACTCTGCAACTAGAAACTCCGCAACTAGAAACTCCACAGCTAGAAACTTCACTACTTGAAACACCACAACTAGATACTTCAAAACTACGAATTCCACAACTAGAAACTCCGCAACTAGAAACTCCGCAACTAGAAACTCCGCAACTAGAAACTCCACAGCTAGAAACTCCACAACTTGAGATTTTGCTACTAGAAACTCGGCAACTAGAAACTCAACCACTAGAAACTCCACAACTAGAAACTTCTCAACTAAAAACTCCACAACTTGAAACACCACAACTATATACTCCACAACTTCAAAATCCACAACTAAAAACTCCACAACTAGATACTCCACAACTTGAAACTCCGCAACTAGAAACACCGCCACTACAATCTTCACAACTGGAAAACTGCAACTAGAAACTCGGCAACTAGAAACTCAACCACTAGAAACTCCACAACTAGAAACTTCTCAACTAAAAACTCCACAACTTGAAACACCACAGCTATATACTCCACAACTACAAACTCCACAACTAGAAACTCTGCAACTAGAAACTCCGCAACTAGAAACTCCACAGCTAGAAACTTCACTACTTGAAACACTACAACTAGATACTCCAAAACTACGAATTCCACAACAATAAACTCCAACACTAGAAACTCCGCAACTAGAAACTCCACAACTAGAAACTCCTCAACTAGAAACTCCACAACTTGAAACACCACAACTAGATTCTCTAGAAACTCCACAACAATAAACTCCACAACTTGAAACTCCGCAACTACAAATTCCACAACTAGAAACTCCACAACTTGAAACACCACAACTAGATACTCCACAACTAGAAACTCCACAACTAGAAGCTCCACAACTAGAAATTCCGCAACTAGAAACTCCACAACTAGAGACTCCATAACTCTAAACTTCACAACTAGAAACTCCACAACCAGAAACTCCACAAATAGAAACTCCTCAACTAGAAATCCCACAACTAGAGACTCCACAACTAGAGACTTCACAACTAGAAACTCCGCAACTAAAAACTCCACAACTAGAATCTCCACAGCTAGAAACTCCACAACTTGAAACACCACAACTAGATACTCCACAACTACAAATTCCACAACAAGAAACTCCACAACTTGAAACCCAACAAATAGATACTCCACAACTATGGACTCCACAACTAGATACTCCAACACTAGAAACTCCACAACCAGAAACTCCGCAACTAAAAACTCCGCAACTAGAAACTCCACAGCAAAAAAATCCACAGCTATAAGTTCCACAACTAGAAACTCCACAACTACAGACTCCGCAAACTGTAAACTCCACAACTAGACAATCTGCAGCTAGGAACTCTACAACTTCGAAATCCACAACTAAAAACTCCACAACTTGAAACTCCACAACTAGATACTCCACAACTTGAAACTCCGCAACTAGAAACACCGCCACTACAATCTCCACAACTGGAAAACTGCAACTAGAAACTCTGCAACTAGAAACTCCGCAACTAGAAACTCCACAGCTAGAAACTCCACAACTACAAACTCCACAACTAGAGACTCCAACTCTAGAAACTTCACAACTACGAACTCCACAACTACGAACCCCACAACTACAAACTCCACAACTAGAAACTAAACAACTAGAAACTCCACAACTTTAGACTTCACAACTACAAACTCCACAACTAGAGACTCCACAACTAGGAACTCAACAACTAGAGACTCCACAACCAGAAACTCTACAGCTAGAAACTCCACAACTTGAGACTTCGCATTTAGAGACTCGGCAACTAGAAACTCAACAACTAGAAACTCCACAACTAGAAACTCCACAACTAGAAAACCCACAACTTGAAACACCACAACTAGATACTCCACAACTACAAATTTCACAACTAGAAACTCCACAACTAAAAACTCCGCAACTATAAACTCCGAAAATAGAAACTCCACAGCTAGAAAGTCCGCAACTAGAAACTCCGCCCCTGCAATCTTCACAACTGGAAAACTCTGCGACTAGAAACTCTGCAACTATAAACTCCGCAACTACAAACTCCACAACTAGAGACTCCACAACTAGAAACTCCACAACTATGAACTCCACAACTACGAACCCCATAACTACAAGCTCCACAACTAGAAACTCCACAACTAGAAACTCCACAATTTTAGACTTCGCAACTAGAAATCCACAACTAGAGACTCCACAACTAGGAACTCCACAACTAAAGACTCCACAACCAGAAACTCCGCAACTAGAAACTCCACAACTAGAAACTTCACAGCTAGAAACTCCAAAACTTGAATTACCACAATTGATACCACACAACTACAAATACCACAACTAGAAACTTCACAACTTGAAACTCCATAACTAGAAACTGCACTACTAGAAAACTCCACAACTAGAAACTCCACAGCTAGAAACTTCACTACTTGAAACACTACAACTACATACTCCAAAACTACGAATTCCACAACAATAAACTCCAACACTAGAAACTCCGCAACTAGAAACTCCACAACTAATACTCCTCAACTAGAAACTCCACAACTTGAAACACCACAACTAGATACTCCAGCAGCTCCACAACTAGAAACTCCACAACTTGAAACTTGAAACTCCATAACTACAAACTCCACAACTACAAACTCCACAACTTGAAACTCCGCAACTAGAAACTCCATAACTAGAAACTCCACTACTAGAAAACTCCGCAACTAGAAACTCTGCAACTAGAAACTCCGCAACTAGAAACTCCACAGCTAGAAATTTCACTACTTGAAACAACACAACTAGATACTTCAAAACTACGAATTCCACAACTAGAAACTCCGCAACTAGAAACTCCGCAACTAGAAACTCCGCAACTAGAAACTCCACAGCTAGAAACTCCACAACTTGAGATTTTGCTACTAGAAACTCGGCAACTAGAAACTCAACCACTAGAAACTCCACAACTAGAAACTTCTCAACTAAAAACTCCACAACTTGAAACACCACAGCTATATACTCCACAACTACAAACTCCACAACTAGAAACTCTGCAACTAGAAACTCCGCAACTAGAAACTCCACAGCTAGAAACTTCACTACTTGAAACACTACAACTAGATACTCCAAAACTACGAATTCCACAACAATAAACTCCAACACTAGAAACTCCGCAACTAGAAACTCCACAACTAGAAACTCCTCAACTAGAAACTCCACAACTTGAAACACCACAACTAGATTCTCTAGAAACTTCACAACTAGAAACTCCACAACTTGAAACTCCGCAACTACAAATTCCACAACTAGAAACTCCACAACTTGAAACACCACAACTAGATACTCCACAACTAGAAACTCCACAACTAGAAGCTCCACAACTAGAAATTCCGCAACTAGAAACTCCACAACTAGAGACTCCATAACTCTAAACTTCACAACTAGAAACTCCACAACCAGAAACTCCACAAATAGAAACTCCGCAACTAGAAATCCCACAACTAGAGACTCCACAACTAGAGACTTCACAACTAGAAACTCCGCAACTAGAAACTCCACAACTAGAATCTCCACAGCTAGAAACTCCACAACTTGAAACACCACAACTAGATACTCCACAACTACAAATTCCACAACAAGAAACTCCACAACTTGAAACCCAACAAATAGATACTCCACAACTATGGACTCCACAACTAGATACTCCAACACTAGAAACTCCACAACCAGAAACTCCGCAACTAAAAGCTCCGCAACTAGAAACTCCACAGCAAAAAAATCCACAGCTATAAGTTCCACCACTAGAAACTCCACAACTACAGACTCCGCAAACTGTAAACTCCACAACTAGACAATCTGCAACTAGGAACTCTACAACTTCGAAATCCACAACTAAAAACTCCACAACTTGAAACTCCACAACTAGATACTCCACAACTTGAAACTCCGCAACTAGAAACACCGCCACTACAATCTCCACAACTGGAAAACTGCAACTAGAAACTCTGCAACTAGAAACTCCGCAACTAGAAAGTCCACAGCTAGAAACTCCACAACTACAAACTCCACAACTAGAGACTCCAACTCTAGAAACTTCACAACTACGAACTCCACAACTACGAACCCCACAACTACAAACTCCAACTCTAGAAACTAAACAACTAGAAACTCCACAACTTTAGGCTTCACAACTACAAACTCCACAACTAGAGACTCCACAACTAGGAACTCAACAACTAGAGACTCCACAACCAGAAACTCTACAGCTAGAAACTCCACAACTTGAGACTTCGCATTTAGAGACTCGGCAACTAGAAACTCAACAACTAGAAACTCCACAACTAGAAACTCCACAACTAGAAAACCCACAACTTGAAACACCACAACTAGATACTCCACAACTACAAATTTCACAACTAGAAACTCCACAACTAAAAACTCCACAACTATTAACTCCGAAAATAGAAACTCCACAGCTAGAAAGTCCGCAACTAGAAACTCCGCCCCTGCAATCTTCACAACTGGAAAACTCTGCAACTAGAAACTCTGCAACTATAAACTCCGCAACTACAAACTCCACAACTAGAGACTCCACAACTAGAAACTCCACAACTATGAACTCCACAACTACGAACCCCATAACTACAAGCTCCACAACTAGAAACTCCACAACTAGAAACTCCACAATTTTAGACTTCGCAACTAGAAATCCACAACTAGAGACTCCACAACTAGGAACTCCACAACTAAAGACTCCACAACCAGAAACTCCGCAACTAGAAACTCCACAACTAGAAACTTCACGGCTAGAAACTCCAAAACTTGAATTACCACAATTGATACCACACAACTACAAATACCACAACTAGAAACTTCACAACTTGAAACTCCATAACTAGAAACTCCACTACTAGAAAACTCCACAACTAGAAACTCCACAGCTAGAAACTTCACCACTTGAAACACTACAACTACATACTCCAAAACTACGAATTCCACAACAATAAACTCCAACACTAGAAACTCCGCAACTAGAAACTCCACAACTAATACTCCTCAACTAGAAACTCCACAACTTGAAACACCACAACTAGATACTCCAGAAACTCCACAACTAGAAACTCCACAACTCGAAACTTGAAACTCCGCAACTACAAATTCCACAACTAGAAACTCCACAACTTGAAACCCAACAAATAGATACTCGACAACTACGGACTCCAAAACTAGAAACTCCAACACTATAAACTCCACAACCAGAAATCCCGACCTAAAATCTCCGCAACTAGAAACTCCACAACTACAAACTCCACAACTAGAGACTCCACAACAAGAAACTCCACAACTAGAAACTCCACAACTTGAAACTGCACAACTAATAAACTCCGCATTTAGAAAATCTGCAACTAGAAACTCCACAGTTAGAAACTTCACTACTTGAAACACCACAACTAGATACTCCACAACTACAAATTCCACAACTAGAAACTCCACAGCTAGAAAGTCCGCAACTAGAATCTCTGCAACTAGAATTTCCACAACTAGAAACTGCACAGCTAGAAAATCTACCACTAGAAAC
Source organism: Rhipicephalus microplus (assembly GCF_043290135.1). Classification (NCBI taxonomy): domain Eukaryota; kingdom Metazoa; phylum Arthropoda; class Arachnida; order Ixodida; family Ixodidae; genus Rhipicephalus; species Rhipicephalus microplus. The sequence goes on from NW_027464595.1 coordinate 10,450,807, forward strand.
TCCACAACTACAGACTCCACAACTACAGACTCCACAACAAGAAACTCCACAACAAGAAACTCCACAACCAGAAACTCCGCAACTAGAAACTCCGCCACTAGAAATCCCACAACTAGAGACTCCACAACTAGAGACTTCACAACTAGAAACTCCGCAACTAGAAACTCCACAACTAGAAACTCCACAACTAGAAACTCCACAACTTGCAACCCCGCAACTGGATACTCCACAACTACAAACTCCACAACTAGAAACTCCACAATTAGAAACTCCACAACTAGAAACTTCTCAACTTGAAACTTCATAACTAGAAACTCCACTACTAGAAAACTCCGCAACTAGAAACTCTACAACTAGAAACTCCGCAACTAGAAACTCCACAGCTAGAAACTTCACTACTTGAAACACTACAACTAGATAGTCCAAAACTACGAATTCCACAACAATAACTTCCAACACTAGAAACTCCGCAACTAGAAACTCCCAACTTGACCCTCCGCAACTAGGAACTCTACAACTTCAAAATCCACAACTATAAACTCCACAACTTGAAACTCCACAACTAAATACTCCATAACTACAAACTCCACAACTACAAACTCCACAACTTGAAACTCCGCAACTAGAAACTCCATAACTAGAAACTCCACTACTAGAAAACTCCGCAACTAAAAACTCCGCAACTAGAAACTCCGCAACTAGAAACTCCACGGCTAGAAACTTCACTACTTGAAACACCACAACTAGATACTTCAAAACTACGAATTTCACAACTAGAAACTCCGCAACTAGAAACTCCGCAACTAGAAACTCCACAGCTAGAAACTCCACAACTTGAGATTTTGCTACTAGAAACTCGGCAACTAGAAACTCAACCACTAAAAACTCCACAACTTGAAACACCACAACTAGATACTCCACAACTACAAACTCCACAACTAGAAACTCCACAACTAGAAACTCCACAACTAGAAACTCCACAACTTGAAACTCCATAACTAGAAACTCCACTACTAGAAAATCCACAACTAGAAACACCGCCACTACAATCTCCACAACTGGAAAACTGCAACTAGAAACTCTGCAACTAGAAACTCCGCAACTAGAAAGTCCACAGCTAGAAACTCCACAACTACAAACTCCACAACTAGAGACTCCAACTCTAGAAACTTCACAACTACGAACTCCACAACTACGAACCCCACAACTACAAACTCCAACTCTAGAAACTAAACAACTAGAAACTCCACAACTTTAGACTTCACAACTACAAACTCCACAACTAGAGACTCCACAACTAGGAACTCAACAACTAGAGACTCCAAAACCAGAAACTCTACAGCTAGAAACTCCACAACTTGAGACTTCGCATTTAGAGACTCGGCAACTAGAAACTCAACAACTAGAAACTCCACAACTAGAAACTCCACAACTAGAAAACCCACAACTTGAAACACCACAACTAGATACTCCACAACTACAAATTTCACAACTAGAAACTCCACAACTAAAAACTCCGCAACTATAAACTCCGAAAATAGAAACTCCACAGCTAGAAAGTCCGCAACTAGAAACTCCGCCCCTGCAATCTTCACAACTGGAAAACTCTGCAACTAGAAACTCTGCAACTATAAACTCCGCAACTACAAACTCCACAACTAGAGACTCCACAACTAGAAACTCCACAACTATGAACTCCACAACTACGAACCCCATAACTACAAGCTCCACAACTAGAAACTCCACAACTAGAAACTCCACAATTTTAGACTTCGCAACTAGAAATCCACAACTAGAGACTCCACAACTAGGAACTCCACAACTAAAGACTCCACAACCAGAAACTCCGCAACTAGAAACTCCACAACTAGAAACTTCACGGCTAGAAACTCCAAAACTTGAATTACCACAATTGATACCACACAACTACAAATACCACAACTAGAAACTTCACAACTTGAAACTCCGTAACTAGAAACTCCACTACTAGAAAACTCCACAACTAGAAACTCCACAGCTAGAAACTTCACTACTTGAAACACTACAACTACATACTCCAAAACTACGAATTCCACAACAATAAACTCCAACACTAGAAACTCCGCAACTAGAAACTCCACAACTAATACTCCTCAACTAGAAACTCCACAACTTGAAACACCACAACTAGATACTCCAGAAACTCCACAACTAGAAACTCCACAACTCGAAACTTGAAACTCCGCAACTACAAATTCCACAACTAGAAACTCCACAACTTGAAACCCAACAAATAGATACTCGACAACTACGGACTCCAAAACTAGAAACTCCAACACTATAAACTCCACAACCAGAAATCCCGACCTAAAATCTCCGCAACTAGAAACTCCACAACTACAAACTCCACAACTAGAGACTCCTCAACAAGAAACTCCACAACTAGAAACTCCACAACTTGAAACTGCACAACTAATAAACTCCGCATTTAGAAAATCTGCAACTAGAAACTCCACAGTTAGAAACTTCACTACTTGAAACACCACAACTAGATACTCCACAACTACAAATTCCACAACTAGAAACTCCACAGCTAGAAAGTCCGCAACTAGAATCTCTGCAACTAGAAACTCCACAACTAGAAACTGCACAGCTAGAAAATCTACCACTAGAAACTCCACAACTACAGACTCCACAACTACAGACTCCACAACAAGAAACTCCACAACAAGAAACTCCACAACCAGAAACTCCGCAACTAGAAACTCCGCCACTAGAAATCCCACAACTAGAGACTCCACAACTAGAGACTTCACAACTAGAAACTCCGCAACTAGAAACTCCACAACTAGAAACTCCACAACTAGAAACTCCACAACTTGCAACCCCGCAACTGGATACTCCACAACTACAAACTCCACAACTAGAAACTCCACAATTAGAAACTCCACAACTAGAAACTTCTCAACTTGAAACTTCATAACTAGAAACTCCACTACTAGAAAACTCCGCAACTAGAAACTCTACAACTAGAAACTCCGCAACTAGAAACTCCACAGCTAGAAACTTCACTACTTGAAACACTACAACTAGATAGTCCAAAACTACGAATTCCACAACAATAACTTCCAACACTAGAAACTCCGCAACTAGAAACTCCCAACTTGACCCTCCGCAACTAGGAACTCTACAACTTCAAAATCCACAACTATAAACTCCACAACTTGAAACTCCACAACTAAATACTCCATAACTACAAACTCCACAACTACAAACTCCACAACTTGAAACTCCGCAACTAGAAACTCCATAAATAGAAACTCCACTACTAGAAAACTCCGCAACTAAAAACTCTGCAACTAGAAACTCCGCAACTAGAAACTCCACGGCTAGAAACTTCACTACTTGAAACACCACAACTAGATACTTCAAAACTACGAATTTCACAACTAGAAACTCCGCAACTAGAAACTCCGCAACTAGAAACTCCACAGCTAGAAACTCCACAACTTGAGATTTTGCTACTAGAAACTCGGCAACTAGAAACTCAACCACTAAAAACTCCACAACTTGAAACACCACAACTAGATACTCCACAACTACAAACTCCACAACTAGAAACTCCACAACTAGAAACTCCACAACTAGAAACTCCACAACTTGAAACTCCATAACTAGAAACTCCACTACTAGAAAATCCACAACTAGAAACTCTGCAACTAGAAACTCCGCAACTAGAAACTCCACAGCTAGAAACTTCACTACTTTAAACACTACAACTAGATACTCCAAAACTACGAATTCTACAACAATAAACTCCAACACTAGAAACTCTGCAACTAGAAACTCCACAACTAGAAACTCCTCAACTAGAAACTCCACAACTTGAAACACCACAACTAGGTTCTCTAGAAACTCCTCAACTAGAAACTCCACAACTTGAAACTCCGCAACTACAAATTCCACAACTAGAAACTCCACAACTTGAAACACCACAACTAGATACTCCACAACTAGAAACTCCACAACTAGAAGCTCCACAACTAGAAATTCCGCAACTAGAAACTCCACAACTAGAGACTCCATAACTCTAAACTTCACAATTAGAAACTCCACAACCAGAAACTCCACAAATAGAAACTCCGCAACTAGAAATCCCACAACTAGAGACTCCACAACAAGAGACTTCACAACTAGAAACTCCGAAACTAGAGACTCCACAACCAGAAACCCCACAGCTAGAAATTCCACAGCTTGAGACTTCGTATGTAGAGACTCGGCAACTAGAAACACAACAACTAGAAACTCCACAACGAGAAACTCCACAACTAGAAACTCCACAACTTCAAACACCACAACTAGATACTCCTCAAAAACAAATTTCATAACTAGAAACTCCACAGCTACAAAGTCCGCAACTAGAAACTCTGCAACTAGAAACTCCGCAACTAGAAACTCCACAACTTAAAACTCCACAACTAGATACTCCAGAACTACAAACTCCACAACTACAAACTCCACAACTATAAACTCCACAGCTTGAAACTCCGCAACTAGAAACTCCATAACTAGAAACTCCACTACTAGAAAACTCCACAACTAGAAACTCTGCAACTAGAAACTCCGCATCTAGAAACTCCACAACTTGAGATTTCGCTACTAGAAACTCGGCCACTAGAAACTCCACAACTAGAAACTTCTCAACTAAGAACTCCACAACTTGAAACACCACAACTAGATACTCCACAACTACAAACTCCACAACTAGAAACTCCACAATTAGAAACTCCACAACTAGAAACTCCACAACTTGAAACTCCATAACTAGAAACTCCACTACTAGAAAACTCCACAACTAGAAACTCTGCAACTAGAAACTCCGCAACTAGAAACTCCACAGCTAGAAACTTCACTACTTGAAACACTACAACTAGATACTTCAAAACTACGAATTCCACAACAATAAACTCCAACACTAGAAACTCCGCAACTAGAAACTCCCAACTTCACACTCCGCAACTAGGAACTCTACAACTTCAAAATGCACTACTAGAAACTTCACAACTTGAAACTCCAAAACTAGATACTCCATAACTACAAACTCCACAACTACAAACTCCAGAACTTAAAACTCCGCAACTAGAAACTCCATAACTAGAAACTCCACTACTAGAAAACTCCGCAACTAGAAACTCTGCAACTAGAAACTCCGCAACTAGAAACTCCACAGCTAGAAACTTCACTACTTGAAACACCACAACTAGATACTTCAAAACTACGAATTCCACAACTAGAAACTCCGCAACTAGAAACTCCGCAACTAGAAACTCCGCAACTAGAAACTCCACAGCTAGAAACTCCACAACTTGAGATTTTGCTACTAGAAACTCGGCAACTAGAAACTCAACCACTAGAAACTCCACAACTAGAAACTTCTCAACTAAAAACTCCACAACTTGAAACACCACAACTATATACTCCACAACTACAAACTCCACAACTAGAAACTCTTCAACTAGAAACTCCGCAACTAGAAACTCCACAGCTAGAAACTTCACTACTTGAAACACTACAACTAGATACTCCAAATTTACGAATTCCACAACAATAAACTCCAACACTAGAAACTCCGCAACTAGAAACTCCACAACTAGAAACTCCTCAACTAGAAACTCCACAACTTGAAACACCACAACTAGATTCTCTAGAAACTCCACAACTAGAAACTCCACAACTTGAAACACCACAACTAGATACTCCACAACTAGAAACTCCACAACTAGAAGCTCCACAACGAAAAATTCCGCGACTAGAAATCCCACAACTAGAGACTCCACAACTAGAGACTTCACAACTAGAAACTCCGCAACTAGAAACTCCACAACTAGAATCTCCACAGCTAGAAATCCACAACTTGAAACACCACAACTAGACTCCACAACTACAAATTCCACAACAAGAAACTCCACAACTTGAAACCCAACAAATAGATACTCCACAACTATGGACTCCACAACTAGATACTCCAACACTAGAAACTCCACAACCAGAAACTCCGCAACTAAAAACTCCGCAACTAGAAAATCCACAGCTAAAAAATCCACAGCTATAAGTTCCACAACTAGAAACTCCACAACTACAGACTCCGCAAACTGTAAACTCCACAACTAGACAATCTGCAACTAGGAACTCTACAACTTCAAAATCCACAACTAAAAACTCCACAACTAGATACTCCACAACTTGAAACTCCGCAACTAGAAACACCGCCACTACAATCTTCACAACTGGAAAACTGCAACTAGAAACTCGGCAACTAGAAACTCAACAACTAGAAACTCCACAACTAGAAACTTCTCAACTAAAAACTCCACAACTTGAAACACCACAGCTATATACTCCACAACTACAAACTCCACAACTAGAAACTCTGCAACTAGAAACTCCGCAACTAGAAACTCCACAGCTAGAAACTTCACTACTTGAAACACTACAACTAGATACTCCAAAACTACGAATTCCACAACAATAAACTCCAACACTAGAAACTCCGCCACTAGAAACTCCACAACTAGAAACTCCTCAACTAGAAACTCCACAACTTGAAACAGCACAACTAGATTCTCTAGAAACTCCACAACAATAAACACCACAACTTGAAACTCCGCAACTACAAATTCCACAACTAGAAACTCCACAACTTGAAACACCACAACTAGATACTCCACAACTAGAAACTCCACAACTAGAAGCTCCACAACTAGAAATTCCGCAACTAGAAACTCCACAACTAGAGACTCCATAACTCTAAACTTCACAACTAGAAACTCCACAACCAGAAACTCCACAAATAGAAACTCCGCAACTAGAAATCCCACAACTAGAGACTCCACAACTAGAGACTTCACAACTAGAAACTCCGCAACTAAAAACTCCACAACTAGAATCTCCACAGCTAGAAACTCTACAACTTGAAACACCACAACTAGATACTCCACAACTACAAATTCCACAACAAGAAACTCCACAACTTGAAACCCAACAAATAGATACTCCACAACTATGGACTCCACAACTAGATACTCCAACACTAGAAACTCCACAACCAGAAACTCCGCAACTAAAAACTCCGCAACTAGAAACTCCACAGCAAAAAAATCCACAGCTATAAGTTCCACAACTAGAAACTCCACAACTACAGACTCCGCAAACTGTAAACTCCACAACTAGACAATCTGCAGCTAGGAACTCTACAACTTCGAAATCCACAACTAAAAACTCCACAACTTGAAACTCCACAACTAGATACTCCACAACTTGAAACTCCGCAACTAGAAACACCGCCACTACAATCTCCACAACTGGAAAACTGCAACTAGAAACTCTGTAACTAGAAACTCCGCAACTAGAAACTCCACAGCTAGAAACTCCACAACTACAAACTCCACAACTAGAGACTCCAACTCTAGAAACTTCACAACTACGAACTCCACAACTAAGAACCCCACAACTACAAACTCCACAACTAGAAACTAAACAACTAGAAACTCCACAACTTTAGACTTCACAACTACAAACTCCACAACTAGAGACTCCACAACTAGGAACTCAACAACTAGAGACTCCACAACCAGAAACTCTACAGCTAGAAACTCCACAACTTGAGACTTCGCATTTAGAGACTCGGCAACTAGAAACTCAACAACTAGAAACTCCACAACTAGAAACTCCACAACTAGAAAACCCACAACTTGAAACACAACAACTAGATACTCCACAACTACAAATTTCACAACTAGAAACTCCACAACTAAAAACTCCGCAACTATAATCTCCGAAAATAGAAACTCCACAGCTAGAAAGTCCGCAACTAGAAACTCCGCCCCTGCAATCTTCACAACTGGAAAACTCTGCAACTAGAAACTCTGCAACTATAAACTCCGCAACTACAAACTCCACAACTAGAGACTCCACAACTAGAAACTCCACAACTATGAACTCCACAACTACGAACCCCATAACTACAAGCTCCACAACTAGAAACTCCACAACTAGAAACTCCACAATTTTAGACTTCGCAACTAGAAATCCACAACTAGAGACTCCACAACTAGGAACTCCACAACTAAAGACTCCACAACCAGAAACTCCGCAACTAGAAACTCCACAACTAGAAACTTCACGGCTAGAAACTCCAAAACTTGAATTACCACAATTGATACCACACAACTACAAATACCACAACTAGAAACTTCACAACTTGAAACTCCATAACTAGAAACTCCACTACTAGAAAACTCCACAACTAGAAACTCCACAGCTAGAAACTTCACTACTTGAAACACTACAACTACATACTCCAAAACTACGAAATCCACAACAATAAACTCCAACACTAGAAACTCCGCAACTAGAAACTCCACAACTAATACTCCTCAACTAGAAACTCCACAACTTGAAACACCACAACTAGATACTCCAGAAACTCCACAACTAGAAACTCCACAACTCGAAACTTGAAACTCCGCAACTACAAATTCCACAACTAGAAACTCCACAACTTGAAACCCAACAAATCGATACTCGACAACTACGGACTCCAAAACTAGAAACTCCAACACTATAAACTCCACAACCAGAAATCCCGACCTAAAATCTCCGCAACTAGAAACTCCACAACTACAAACTCCACAACTAGAGACTCCACAACAAGAAACTCCACAACTAGAAACTCCACAACTTGAAACTGCACAACTAATAAACTCCGCATTTAGAAAATCTGCAACTAGAAACTCCACAGTTAGAAACTTCACTACTTGAAACACCACAACTAGATACTCCACAACTACAAATTCCACAACTAGAAACTCCACAGCTAGAAAGTCCGCAACTAGAATCTCTGCAACTAGAAACTCCACAACTAGAAACTGCACAGCTAGAAAATCTACCACTAGAAACTCCACAACTACAGACTCCACAACTACAGACTCCACAACAAGAAACTCCACAACAAGAAACTCCACAACCAGAAACTCCGCAACTAGAAACTCCGCCACTAGAAATCCCACAACTAGAGACTCCACAACTAGAGACTTCACAACTAGAAACTCCGCAACTAGAAACTCCACAACTAGAAACTCCACAACTTGCAACCCCGCAACTGGATACTCCACAACTACAAACTCCACAACTAGAAACTCCACAATTAGAAACTCCACAACTAGAAACTTCTCAACTTGAAACTTCATAACTAGAAACTCCACTACTAGAAAACTCCACAACTAGAAACTCTACAACTAGAAACTCCGCAACTAGAAACTCCACAGCTAGAAACTTCACTACTTGAAACACTACAACTAGATAGTCCAAAACTACGAATTCCACAACAATAACTTCCAACACTAGAAACTCCGCAACTAGAAACTCCCAACTTGACCCTCCGCAACTAGGAACTCTACAACTTCAAAATCCACAACTATAAACTCCACAACTTGAAACTCCACAACTAAATACTCCATAACTACAAACTCCACAACTACAAACTCCACAACTTGAAACTCCGCAACTAGAAACTCCATAACTAGAAACTCCACTACTAGAAAACTCCGCAACTAAAAACTCTGCAACTAGAAACTCCGCAACTAGAAACTCCACGGCTAGAAACTTCACTACTTGAAACACCACAACTAGATACTTCAAAACTACGAATTTCACAACTAGAAACTCCGCAACTAGAAACTCCGCAACTAGAAACTCCACAGCTAGAAACTCCACAACTTGAGATTTTGCTACTAGAAACTCGGCAACTAGAAACTCAACCACTAAAAACTCCACAACTTGAAACACCACAACTAGATACTCCACAACTACAAACTCCACAACTAGAAACTCCACAACTAGAAACTCCACAACTAGAAACTCCACAACTTGAAACTCCATAACTAGAAACTCCACTACTAGAAAATCCACAACTAGAAACTCTGCAACTAGAAACTCCGCAACTAGAAACTCCACAGCTAGAAACTTCACTACTTTAAACACTACAACTAGATACTCCAAAACTACGAATTCTACAACAATAAACTCCAACACTAGAAACTCTGCAACTAGAAACTCCACAACTAGAAACTCCTCAACTAGAAACTCCACAACTTGAAACACCACAACTAGGTTCTCTAGAAACTCCTCAACTAGAAACTCCACAACTTGAAACTCCGCAACTACAAATTCCACAACTAGAAACTCCACAACTTGAAACACCACAACTAGATACTCCACAACTAGAAACTCCACAACTAGAAGCTCCACAACTAGAAATTCCGCAACTAGAAACTCCACAACTAGAGACTCCATAACTCTAAACTTCACAATTAGAAACTCCACAACCAGAAACTCCACAAATAGAAACTCCGCAACTAGAAATCCCACAACTAGAGACTCCACAACAAGAGACTTCACAACTAGAAACTCCGCAACTAGAGACTCCACAACCAGAAACCCCACAGCTAGAAATTCCACAGCTTGAGACTTCGTATGTAGAGACTCGGCAACTAGAAACACAACAACTAGAAACTCCACAACGAGAAACTCCACAACTAGAAACTCCACAACTTCAAACACCACAACTAGATACTCCTCAAAAACAAATTTCATAACTAGAAACTCCACAGCTACAAAGTCCGCAACTAGAAACTCTGCAACTAGAAACTCCGCAACTAGAAACTCCACAGCTAGAAAATCCACGACTAGAAACTCCACAACTAGCAACTCCACAACTACAGACTCCGCAACTAGAAACTCCCAACCAGACACTCCGCAACTCAGGAACTCTACAACTTCAAAATTCACTAGAAACTCCCCAACTTGAAACACCACAACTAGATACTCCACAACTACAAACTCCACAACTAGAAACTCCGCAACTAGAAACTCCACCACTAGAAACTCCACAACTATTGAACTCCGCCACTAGAAAATCTGCAACTAGAAACTCCGCAACTAGAAACTCCACAGCTAGAAACTTCACTACTTGAAACACCACAACCAGATACTCCACAACTACGAATTCCACAACTAGAAACTCCAAAGCTAGGAAGTCCGCAACTAGAAACTCTGCAACTAGAAACTCCGCAACTAGAAACTGCACAGCTAGAAAATCCACCACTAAAAACTCCACAACTAGCTACTCCACAACTAAAGACTCCGGAACTAGAAAACTCCGCAACTAGAAACTCCCAACTAGACTTTCCGCAACAAGAAACTCAGCAACTAGAAACTCCACAACTTGAGACTTCGAAACTACAAACTCCACAACTAGAAACTCCACAACTAGAAACTCCACAGCTAGAAACTCCACAACTAGAAACTCCGCAACTAGAAACTCCACAGCTAGATAGTCCGCAACTAGAAACTCTGCAACTAGAAACTCCGCAACTAGAAATTCCACAGCTAGAAAATCCACCACTAGAAACTCCACAACTAGCAACTCCCAACTAGACACTCCGCAACTACGAACTCTACAACTTCAAAATCCACAACTAGAAACTCCACAACTTGAAACTCCACAACTAGATACTCCAGAACTACAAACTCCACAACTACAAACTCCACAACTACAAACTCCACAGCTTGAAACTCCGCATTTAGAAACTCCATAACTAGAAACTCCACTACTAGAAAACTCCACAACTAGAAACTCTGCAACTAGAAACTCCGCAACTAGAAACTCCACAACTTGAGATTTCGCTACTAGAAACTCGGCCACTAGAAACTCAACCACTAGAAACTCCACAACTAGAAACTTCTCAACTAAGAACTCCACAACTTGAAACACCACAACTAGATACTCCACAACTACAAACTCCACAACTAGAAACTCCACAATTAGAAACTCCACAACTAGAAACTCCACAACTTGAAACTCCATAACTAGAAACTCCACTACTAGAAAACTCCACAACTAGAAACTCTGCAACTAGAAACTCCGCAACTAGAAACTCCACAGCTAGAAACTTCACTACTTGAAACACTACAACTAGATACTTCAAAACTACGAATTCCACAACAATAAACTCCAACACTAGAAACTCCGCAACTAGAAACTCCCAACTTCACACTCCGCAACTAGGAACTCTACAACTTCAAAATCCACTACTAGAAACTTCACAACTTGAAACTCCAAAACTAGATACTCCATAACTACAAACTCCACAACTACAAACTCCACAACTTGAAACTCCGCAACTAGAAACTCCATAACTAGAAACTCCACTACTAGAAAACTCCGCAACTAGAAACTCTGCAACTAGAAACTCCGCAACTAGAAACTCCACAGCTAGAAACTTCATTACTTGAAACACCACAACTAGATACTTCAAAACTACGAATTCCACAACTAGAAACTCCGCAACTAGAAACTCCGCAACTAGAAACTCCGCAACTAGAAACTCCACAGCTAGAAACTCCACAACTTGAGATTTTGCTACTAGAAACTCGGCAACTAGAAACTCAACCACTAGAAACTCGACAACTAGAAACTTCTCAACTAAAAACTCCACAACTTGAAGCACCACAACTATATACTCCACAACTACAAACTCCACAACTAGAAACTCTGCAACTAGAAACTCCGCAACTAGAAACTCCACAGCTAGAAACTTCACTACTTGAAACACTACAACTAGATACTCCAAATTTACGAATTCCACAACAATAAACTCCAACACTAGAAACTCCGCAACTAGAAACTCCACAACTAGAAACTCCTCAACTAGAAACTCCACAACTTGAAACACCACAACTAGATTCTCTAGAAACTCCACAACTAGAAACTCCACAACTTGAAACTCCGCAACTACAAATTCCACAACTAGAAACTCCACAACTTGAAACACCACAACTAGATACTCCACAACTAGAAACTCCACAACTAGAAGCTCCACAACGAAAAATTCCGCAACTAGAAATCCCACAACTAGAGACTCCACAACTAGAGACTTCACAACTAGAAACTCCGCAACTAGAAACTCCACAACTAGAATCTCCACAGCTAGAAATCCACAACTTGAAACACCACAACTAGACTCCACAACTACAAATTCCACAACAAGAAACTCCACAACTTGAAACCCAACAAATAGATACTCCACAACTATGGACTCCACAACTAGATACTCCAACACTAGAAACTCCACAACCAGAAACTCCGCAACTAAAAACTCCGCAACCAGAAAATCCACAGCTAAAAAATCCACAGCTATAAGTTCCACAACTAGAAACTCCACAACTACAGACTCCGCAAACTGTAAACTCCACAACTAGACAATCTGCAACTAGGAACTCTACAACTTCAAAATCCACAACTAAAAACTCCACAACTTGAAACTCCACAACTAGATACTCCACAACTTGAAACTCCGCAACTAGAAACACCGCCACTACAATCTCCACAACTGGAAAACTGCAACTAGAAACTCTGCAACTAGAAACTCCGCAACTAGAAACTCCACAGCTAGAAACTCCACAACTACAAACTCCACAACTAGAGACTCCACAACTAGAAACTTCACAACTACGAACTCCACAACTACGAACCCCACAACTACAAACTTCACAACTAGAAACTAAACAACTAGAAACTCCACAACTTTAGACTTCACAACTACAAACTCCACAACTAGAGACTCCACAACTAGGAACTCAACAACTAGAGACTCCACAACCAGAAACTCTATGGCTAGAAACTCCACAACTTGAGACTTCGCATTTAGAGACTCGGCAACTAGAAACTCAACAACTAGAAACTCCACAACTAGAAACTCCACAACTAGAAAACCCACAACTTGAAACACCACAACTAGATACTCCACAACTACAAATTTCACAACTAGAAACTCCACAACTAAAAACTCCGCAACTATAAACTCCGAAAATAGAAACTCCACAGCTAGAAAGTCCGCAACTAGAAACTCCGCCCCTGCAATCTTCACAACTGGAAAACTCTGCAACTAGAAACTCTGCAACTATAAACTCCGCAACTACAAACTCCACAACTAGAGACTCCACAACTAGAAACTCCACAACTATGAACTCCACAACTACGAACCCCATAACTACAAGCTCCACAACTAGAAACTCCACAACTAGAAACTCCACATTTTTAGACTTCGCAACTAGAAATCCACAACTAGAGACTCCACAACTAGGAACTCCACAACTAAAGACTCCACAACTAGAAACTCCGCAACTAGAAACTCCACAACTAGAAACTTCACAGCTAGAAACTCCAAAACTTGAATTACCACAATTGATACCACACAACTACAAATACCACAACTAGAAACTTCACAACTTGAAACTCCATAACTAGAAACTCCACTACTAGAAAACTCCACAACTAGAAACTCCACAGCTAGAAACTTCACTACTTGAAACACTACAACTACATACTCCAAAACTACGAATTCCACAACAATAAACTCCAACACTAGAAACTCCGCAACTAGAAACTCCACAACTAATACTCCTCAACTAGAAACTCCACAACTTGAAACACCACAACTAGATACTCCAGAAACTCCACAACTAGAAACTCCACAACTTGAAACTTGAAACTCCGCAACTACAAGTTCCACAACTAGAAACTCCACAACTTGAAACCCAACAAATAGATACTCGACAACTACGGACTCCAAAACTAGAAACTCCAACACTATAAACTCCACAACCAGAAATCCCGACCTAAAATCTCCGCAACTAGAAACTCCACAACTACAAACTCCACAACTAGAGACTCCACAACAAGAAACTCCACAACTAGAAACTCCACAACTTGAAACTGCACAACTAATAAACTCCGCATTTAGAAAATCTGCAACTAGAAACTCCACAGTTAGAAACTTCACTACTTGAAACACCACAACTAGATACTCCACAACTACAAATTCCACAACTAGAAACTCCACAGCTAGAAAGTCCGCAACTAGAATCTCTGCAACTAGAAACTCCACAACTAGAAACTGCACAGCTAGAAAATCTACCACTAGAAACTCCACAACTACAGACTCCACAACTACAGACTCCACAACAAGAAACTCCACAACAAGAAACTCCACAACCAGAAACTCCGCAACTAGAAACTCCGCCACTAGAAATCCCACAACTAGAGACTCCACAACTAGAGACTTCACAACTAGAAACTCCGCAACTAGAAACTCCACAACTAGAAACTCCACAACTAGAAACTCCACAACTTGCAACCCCGCAACTGGATACTCCACAACTACAAACTCCACAACTAGAAACTCCACAATTAGAAACTCCACAACTAGAAACTCCTCAACTAGAAACTCCACAGCTAGAAACTTCACTACTTGAAACACTACAACTAGATAGTCCAAAACTACGAATTCCACAACAATAACTTCCATCACTAGAAACTCCGCAACTAGAAACTCCCAACTTGACCCTCCGCAACTAGGAACTCTACAACTTCAAAATCCACAACTATAAACTCCACAAATTGAAACTCCACAACTAAATACTCCATAACTACAAACTCCACAACTACAAACTCCACAACTTGAAACTCCGCAACTAGAAACTCCATAACTAGAAACTCTACTACTAGAAAACTCCGCAACTAAAAACTCTGCAACTAGAAACTCCGCAACTAGAAACTCCACAGCTAGAAACTTCACTACTTGAAACACCACAACTAGATACTTCAAAACTACGAATTCCACAACTAGAAACTCCGCAACTAGAAACTCCACAGCTAGAAACTCCACAGCTAGAAACTCCACAACTTGAGATTTTGCTACTAGAAACTCGGCAACTGGAAACTCAACCACTAGAAACTCCACAACTAGAAACTTCTCAACTAAAAACTCCACAACTTGAAACACCACAACTATATACTCCACAACTACAAACTCCACAACTAAAAACTCTGCAACTAGAAACTCCGCATCTAGAAACTCCACAGCTAGAAACTTCACTACTTGAAACACTACAACTAGATACTCCAAAACTACGAACTCCAAAACAATAAACTCCAACACTAGAAACTCCGCAACTAGAAACTCCACAACTAGAAACTCCTCAACTGGAAACTCCACAACTTGAAACACCACAACTAGATTCTCTAGAAACTCCACAACTAGAAACTCCACAACTTGAAACTCCGCAACAACAAATTCCACAACTAGAAACTCCACAACTTGAAACACCACAACTAGATACTCCACAACTAGAAACTCCACAACTAGAAGCTCCACAACTAGAAATTCCGCAACTAGAAACTCCACAACTAGAAACTGCACAGCTAGAAAATCTACCACTGGAAACTCCACAACTACAGACTCCACAACTACAGACTCCACAACTAGAAACTCCACAACTAGAAACTCCACAACCAGAAACTCCGCAACTAGAAATCCCACAACTAGAGACTCCACAACTAGAGACTTCACAACTAGAAACTCCGCAACTAGAAACTCCACAACTAGAAACTCCACAACTTGCAACCCCACAACTAGATACTCCACAACTAATAATTTCACAACTAGAAACTCCACAACTAAAAATCCACAACTAGAAACTCCACAGCTAGAAACTCCACATTTTGAAACACCACAACTAGATACTCCACAACTACAAATTCCATAACTAGAAACTCCACAACTAGAAACTCCACAACTTGAAACTCAACAAATAGATACTCCACAACTATGGACTCCACAACTAGAAACTCTAACACTAGAAACTCCACAACCAGAAACTCCGCAACTAAAAACTCCGCAACTAGAAACTCCAAACCTAGAAAATCCACAGCTGGAAATTCCACAACTAGAAACTCCGCAACTACAGATTCCGCAACTATAAACTCCACAACTAGACAATCCGCAACTAGGAACTCTACAACTTCAAAATCCACAACTAAACTAAAAACTTCACAACTTGAAACTCCACAACTAGACACTCCACAACTACAAACTCCACAAATAGAAACTCCACAACTAGAAACTTCTCAACTTGAAACTCCATAACTAGAAACTCCACTACTAGAAAACTCCACAACTAGAAACTCTGCAACTAGAAACTCTGCAACTAGAAACTCCACAGCTAGAAACTTCACTACTTGAAACACTACATCTAGATACTCCAAAACTACGAATTCCACAACAATAAACTCCAACACTAGAAACTCCGCAACTAGAAACTCCCAACTTGACACTCCGCAACTAGGAACTCTACAACTTCAAAATCCACAACTATAAACTCCACAACTTGAAACTCCACAACTAAATACTCCATAACTACAAACTCCACAACTACAAACTCCACAACTTGAAACTACGCAACTAGAAACTCCATAACTAGAAACTCCATTACTAGAAAACTCCGCAACTAGAAACTCTGCAACTAGAAACTCCGCAACTAGAAACTCCACAGCTAGAAACTTCACTACTTGAAACACCACAACTAGATACTTCAAAACTACAAATTCCACAACTAGAAACTCCGCAACTAGAAACTCCACAACTTGAAATTTTTCTACTAGAAACTCGGCAACTAGAAACTCAACCACTAGAAACTCCACAACTAGAAACTTCTCAACTAAAAACTCCACAACTTGAAACACCACAAGTAGATACTCCACAACTACAAACTCCACAACTAGAAACTCCACAACTAGAAACTCCTCAACTAGAAACTCCACAACTTGAAACTCCATAACTAGAAACTCCACTACTAGAAAACTCCACAACTAGAAACTCTGCAACTAGAAACTCCGCAACTAGAAACTCCACAGCTAGAAACTTCACTACTTTAAACACTACAACTAGATACTCCAAAACGACGAATTCCACAACAATAAACTCCAACACTAGAAACTCTGCAACTAAAAACTCCACAACTAGAAACTCCTCAACTAGAAACTCCACAACTTGAAACACCACAACTAGATTCTCTAGAAACTCCACAACTAGAAACTCCACAACTTGAAACTCCGCAACTACAAATTCCACAACTAGAAACTCCACAACTTGAAACACCACAACTAGATACTCCACAACTAGAAACTCCACAACTAGAAGCTCCACAACTAGAAATTCCGCAACTAGAAACTCCACAACTAGAGACTCCATAACTCTAAACTTCACAACTAGAAACTCCACAACCAGAAACTCCACAAATAGAAGCTCCGCAACTAGAAATCCCACAACTAGAGACTCCACAACAAGAGACTTCACAACTAGAAACTCCGCAACTAGAGACTCCACAACCAGAAACTCCACAGCTAGAAATTCCACAGCTTGAGACTTCGTGTGTAGAGACTCGGCAACTAGAAACACAACAACTAGAAACTCCACAACGAGAAACTCCACAACTAGAAACTCCACAACTTGAAACACCACAACTAGATACTCCTCAAAAACAAATTTCATAACTAGAAACTCCACAGCTAGAAAGTCCGCAACTAGAAACTCTGCAACTAGAAACTCCGCAACTAGAAACTCCACAGCTAGAAAATCCACGACTAGAAACTCCACAACTAGCAACTCCACAACTACAGACTCCGCAACTAGAAAACTCCGCAACTAGAAACTCCCAACCAGACACTCCGCAACTAGGAACTCTACAACTTCAAAATCCACAACTAGAAACTCCCCAACTTGAAACACCACAACTAGAAACTCCACAGCTAGAAACTTCACTACTTGAAACACCACAACCAGATACTCCACAACTACGAATTCCTCAACTAGAAACTCCACAGCTAGGAAGTCCGCAACTCTAAACTCTGCAAGTAGAAACTCCGCAACTAGAAACTGCACAGCTAGAAAATCCACCACTAAAAACTCCACAACTAAAGACTCCGGAACTAGAAAACTCCGCAACTAGAAACTCCCAACTAGACTTTCCGCAACAAGAAACTCAGCAACTAGAAACTCCACAACTTGAGACTTCGAAACTACAAACTCCACAACTATAAACTCCACAACTAGAAACTCCACAACTAGAAACTCTACAACTAGAAACTCCGCAACTAGAAACTCCACAGCTAGAAAGTCCGCAACTAGAAACTCTGCAACTAGAAACTCCGCAACTAGAAATTCCACAGCTAGAAAATCCACCAGTAGAAACTCCACAACTAGCAACTCCCAACTAGACACTCCGCAACAACGAACTCTACAACTTCAAAATCCACAACTAGAAACTCCACAACTTGAAACTTCACAACTAGATACTCCACAACTACAAACTCCACAACTACAAACTCCACAGCTTGAAACTCCGCAACTAGAAACTCCATAACTAGAAACTCCACTACTAGAAAACTCCACAACTAGAAACTCTGCAACTAGAAACTCCGCAACTAGAAACTCCACAACTTGAGATTTCGCTACTAGAAACTCGGCAACTAGAAACTCAACCACTAGAAACTCCACAACTAGAAACTTCTCAACTAAAAACTCCACAACTTGAAACACCACCACTAGATACTCCACAACTACAAACTCCACAACTAGAAACTCCACAATTAAGAACTCCACAACTAGAAACTCCACAACTTGAAACTCCATAACTAGAAACTCCAATACTAGAAAACTCCACAACTAGAAACTCTGCAATTAGAAACTCCGCAACTAGAAACTCCACAGCTAGAAACTTCACTACTTGAAACACTACAACTAGATACTCCAAAACTACGAATTCCACAACAATAATCTCCAACACTAGAAACTCCCAACTTGATACTCCGCAACTAGGAACTCTACAACTTCAAAATCCACTATTAGAAACTCCACAACTTGAAACTCCACAACTAGATACTCCATAACTACAAACTCCACAACTACAAACTCCACAACTTGAAACTCCGCAACTAGAAACTCCATAACTAGAAACTCCACTACTAGAAAACTCCGCAACTAGAAACTCTGCAACTAGAAACTTCGCAACTAGAAACTCCACAGCTAGAAACTTCACTAATTGAAACACCACAACTAGATACTTCAAAACTACGAATTCCACAACTAGAAACTCCGCAACTAGAAACTCCGCAACCAGAAACTCCGCAACTAGAAACTCCACAGCTAGAAACTCCACAACTTGAGATTTTGCTACTAGAAACTCGGCAACTAGAAACTCAACCACTAGAAACTCCACAACTAGAAACTTCTCAACTAAAAACTCCACAACTTGAAACACCACAACTAGATACTCCACAACTACAAACTCCACAACTAGAAACTCCACAACTAGAAACTCCACAACTAGAAACTCCACAACTTGAAACTCCATAACTAGAAACTCCACTACTAGAAAACTCCACAACTAGAAACTCTGCAACTAGAAACTCCGCAACTAGAAACTCCACAGCTAGAAACTTCACTACTTTAAACACTACAACTACATACTCCAAAACTACGAATTCCACAACAATAAACTCCAACACTAGAAACTCTGCAACTAGAAACTCCACAACTAGAAACTCCTCAACTAGAAATTCCACAACTTGAAACTCCGCAACTACAAATTCCACAACTAGAAACTCCACAACTTGAAACACCACAACTAGATACTCCACAACTAGAAACTCCACAACTAGAAGCTCCACAACTAGAAATTCCGCAACTAGAAACTCCACAACAAGAGACTTCACAACTAGAAACTCCGCAACTAGAGACTCCACAACCAGAAACTCCACAGCTAGAAATTCCACAGCTTGAGACTTCGTATGTAGAGACTCGGCAACTAGAAACACAACAACTAGAAACTCCACCACGAGAAACTCCACAACTAGAAACTCCACAACTAGAAACTCCACAACTAGAAACTCCACAACTAGAAACTCCGCAACTAGAAACTCCACAGCTAGAAACTTCACTACTTGAAACACTACAACTAGATACTCCAAAACTACGAATTCCACAACAATAAACTCCAACACTAGAAACTCCGCAACTAGGAACTCTACAACTTCAAAATCCACTACTAGAAACTCCACAACTTGAAACTCCACAACTAGATACTCCATAACTACAAACTCCACAACTACAAACTCCACAACTTGAAACTCCGCAACTAGAAACTCCATAACTAGAAACTCCACTACTAGAAACCACAATTAGAAACACCACAACTAGAAACTTCTCAACTTGAAACTCCATAACTAGAAACTCCACTACTAGAAAACTCCACAACTAGAAACTCTGCAACTAGAAACTCTGCAACTAGAAACTCCGCAACTAGAAACTCCACAGCTAGAATCTTCACTACTTGAAACACCACAACTAGACACTTCAAAACTACGAATTCCCCAACTAGAAACTTCGCAACTAGAAACTCCGCAACTAGAAACTCCGCAACTAGAAACTCCACAGCTAGAAACTCCACAACTTGAGATTTTGCTACTAGAAACTCGGCAACTAGAAACTCAACCACTAGAAACTCCACAACTAGAAACTTCTCAACTAAAAACTTCACAACTTGAAACACCACAACTAGATACTCCACAACTACAAACTCCACAACTAGAAACTCCACAACTAGAAACTCCACAACTAGAAACTCCACAACTTGAAACTCCATAACTAGAAACTCCACTACTAGAAAACTCCACAACTAGAAACTCTGCAACTAGAAACTCCGCAACTAGAAACTCCACAGCTAGAAACGTCACTACTTTAAACACTACAACTACATACTCCAAAACTACGAATTCCACAACAATAAACTCCAACACTAGAAACTCTGCAACTAGAAACTCCACAACTAGAAACTCCTCAACTAGAAATTCCACAACTTGAAACTCCGCAACTACAAATTCCACAACTAGAAACTCCACAACTTGAAACACCACAACTAGATACTCCACAACTAGAAACTCCACAACTAGAAGCTCCACAACTAGAAATTCCGCAACTAGAAACTCCACAACAAGAGACTTCACAACTAGAAACTCCGCAACTAGAGACTCCACAACCAGAAACTCCACAGCTAGAAATTCCACAGCTTGAGACTTCGTATGTAGAGACTCGGCAACTAGAAACACAACAACTAGAAACTCCACCACGAGAAACTCCACAACTAGAAACTCCACAACTAGAAACTCCACAACTAGAAACTCCACAACTAGAAACTCCGCAACTAGAAACTCCACAGCTAGAAACTTCACTACTTGAAACACTACAACTAGATACTCCAAAACTACGAATTCCACAACAATAAACTCCAACACTAGAAACTCCGCAACTAGGAACTCTACAACTTCAAAATCCACTACTAGAAACTCCACAACTTGAAACTCCACAACTAGATACTACATAACTACAAACTCCACAACTACAAACTCCACAACTTGAAACTCCGCAACTAGAAACTCCATAACTAGAAACTCCACTATTAGAAACCACAATTAGAAACACCACAACTAGAAACTTCTCAACTTGAAACTCCATAACTAGAAACTCCACTACTAGAAAACTCCACAACTAGAAACTCTGCAACTAGAAACTCTGCAACTAGAAACTCCGCAACTAGAAACTCCACAGCTAGAATCTTCACTACTTGAAACACCACAACTAGACACTTCAAAACTACGAATTCCCCAACTAGAAACTTCGCAACTAGAAACTCCGCAACTAGAAACTCCGCAACTAGAAACTCCACAGCTAGAAACTCCACAACTTGAGATTTTGCTACTAGAAACTCGGCAACTAGAAACTCAACCACTAGAAACTCTACAACTAGAAACTTCTCAACTAAAAACTCCACAACTTGAAACACCACAACTATATACTCCACAACTGCAAACTCCACAACTAGAAACTCTGCAACCAGAAACTCCGCAACTAGAAACTCCACAGCTAGAAACTTCACTACTTAAAACACTACAACTACAGACTCCGCAACTAGAAACTCCGCAACTAGAAATCCCACAACTAGAGACTCCACAACTAGAGACTTCACAACTAGAAACTGCGCAACTAGATAATCCACAACTAGAAACTCCACAGCTAGAAACTCCACATTTTGAAACACCACAACTAGATACTCCACAACTACAAAATCCATAACTAGAAACTCCACAACTAGAAACTCCACAACTTGAAACTCAACAAATAGATACTCCACAACTATGGACTCCACAACTACAGACTCCACAACTAGAAACTCCACAACTAGAAACTCAACAACCAGAAACTCCGCAACTAGAAATCCCACAACTAGAGACTCCACAACTAGAGACTTCACAACTAGAAACTCCACAACTAGAAACTCCACAACTTGGAACCCCACAACTAGATACTCCACAACTACAAATTTCACAACTAGAAACTCCACAACTAAAACTCCGCAACTTGAAACTCAACAAATAGATACTCCACAACTATGGACTCCACAACTAGAAACTCTAACACTAGAAACTCCACAACCAGAAACTCCGCAACTAAAAACTCCGCAACTAGAAACTCCACAGCTAGAAAATCCACAGCTAGAAATTCCACAACTAGAAACTCCACAACTACAGATTCCGCAACTATAAACTCCACAACTAGACAATCCGCAACTAGGAACTCTACAACTTCAAAATCCACAACTAAACTAAAAACTTCACAACTTGAAACTCCACAACTAGATACTCCACAACTACAAACTCCACTACTAGAAACTCCACAACTTGAAACTCCGCAACTAGAAACTCCGCCACTACAATCTCCACAACTGGAAAACTCCGCAACTAGAAACTCTGCAACTAGAAACTCCGCAACTAGAAACTCTAGAGCTAGAAACTCCGCAACTACATCCTCCACAACTAGAGACTCCACAACTAGAAACTCCACAACTATGAACTCCACAACTACGAACCCCATAACTACAAGCTCCACAACTAGAAACTCCACAACTAGAAACTCCACAATTTTAGACTTCGCAACTAGAAATCCACAACTAGAGACTCCACAACCAGGAACTCCACAACTAAAGACTCCACAACCAGAAACTCCGCAACTAGAAACTCCACAACTAGAAACTTCACAGCTAGAAACTCCAAAACTTGAATTACCACAATTGATACCACACAACCACAAATTCCACAACTAGCAACTTCACAACTTAAAACTCCATAACTAGAAACTCCACTACTAGAAAACTCCACAACTAGAAACTCCACAGCTAGAAACTTCACTACTTGAAACACTACAACTACATACTCCAAAACTACGAATTCCACAACAATAAACTCCAACACTAGAAACTCCGCAACTAGAAACTCCACAACTAATACTCCTCAACTAGAAACTCCACAACTTGAAACACCACAACTAGATACTCCAGAAACTCCACAACTAGAAACTCCACAACTTGAAGCTTGAAACTCCGCAACTACAAATTCCACAACTAGAAACTCCACAACTTGAAATCCAACAAATAGATACTCGACAACTACGAACTCCAAAACTAGAAACTCCAACACTAGAAACTCCACAACCAGAAATTCCGACCTAAAAACTCCGCAACTACAAACTCCACAACTACAAACTCCACAACTAGAGACTCCACAACAAGAAACTCCACAACTAGAAACTCCACAACTTGAAACTGCACAACTAATAAACTCCGCATTTAGAAAATCTGCAACTAGAAACTCCACAGTTAGAAACTTCACTACTTGAAACACCACAACTAGATACTCCACAACTACAAATTCCACAACTAGAAACTCCACAGCTAGAAAGTCCGCCACTAGAATCTCTGCAACTAGAAACTGCACAACTAGAAACTGCACAGCTAGAAAATCTACCACTAGAAACTCCACAACTACAGACTCCACAACTACAGACTCCACAACTAGAAACTCCACAACAAGAAACTCCACAACCAGAAACTCCGCAACTAGAAACTCCGCAACTAGAAATCCCACAACTAGAGACTCCACAACTAGAGACTTCACAACTAGAAACTCCGCAACTAGAAACTCCACAACTAGAAACTCCACAACTAGAAACTCCACAACTTGTAACCCCGCAACTGGATACTCCACAACTACAAATTTCACAACTAGAAACTCCACAACTAAAAACTCCGCAACTCTTAACTCCGCAACTAGAAACTCCACAGCTAGAAAGTCCGCAACTAGAAACTCTGCAACTAGAAACTCCGCAACTAGAAACTCCACAGCTAAAAAATCCACCACTGGAAACTCCACAACTAGCAACGCCACAACTACAGACTCCGCAACTAGAAAACTCCGCAACTAGAAACTCCCAACTAGACACTCCGCAACTAGGAACTCTACAACTTCAAAATCCACAACTAGAAACTCCCCAACTTGAAACTCCGCAACTAGATACTCCACAACTACAAACTCCACAACTAGAAACTTCGCAACTAGAAACTCCGCCACTAAAAACTCCACAACTATTAAACTCCGCAACTAGAAAATCTGCAACTAGAAACTCCGCAACTAGAAACTCCACAGCTAGAAACTTCACTACTTGAAACACCACAACCAGATACTCCACAACTACGAATTCCACGACTAGAAACTCCACCGCTAGGAAGTCCGCAACTAGAAACTCTGCAACTAGAAACTCCACAACTAGAAACTGCACACCTAGAAAATCCACCACTAAAAACTCCACAACTAGCTATTCCACAACTAAAGACTCCGGAACTAGAAAACTCCGCAACTAGAAACTCCCAACTAGACTTTCCGCAACAAGAAACTCCGCAACTAGAAACTCCACAACTTGAGACTTCGAAACTACAAACTCCACAACTAGAAACTCCACAACTAGAAACTCCACAACTAGAAACTCCGCAACTAGAAACTCCACAGCTAAAAAGTCCGCAACTAGAAACTCTGCAACTAGAAACTCTGCAACTAGAAATTCCACAGCTAGAAAATCCACCACTAGAAACTCCACAACTAGCAACTCCCAACTAGACACTCCGCAACTAGGAACTCTACAACTTCAAAATCCACAACTAGAAACTCCACAACTTGAAACTCCACAACTAGATACTCCACAACTACAAACTCCACAACTGCAAACTGCACAACTAGAAACTCTGCAACTAGAAACTCCGCAACTAGAAACTCCACAACTTGAGATTTTGCTACTAGAAACTCGGCGACTAGAAACTCAACCACTAGAAACTCCACAACTAGAAACTTCTCAACTAAAAACTCCAAAACTTGAAACACCACAACTAGATACTCCAAAACTACAAACTCCACAACTAGAAACTCCACAATTAGAAACTCCACAACTAGAAACTCCACAACTTGAAACTCCATAACTAGAAACTCCACTACTAGAAAACTCCACAACTAGAAACTCTGCAACTAGAAACTCCGCAACTAGAAACTCCACAGCTAGAAACTTCACTACTTGAAACACTACAACTAGATACTCCAAAACTACGAATTCCACAACAATAAACTCCAACACTAGAAACTCCGCAACTAGAAACTCCCAACCTGACACTTCGCAACTAGGAACTCTACAACTTCAAAATCCACAACTATAAACTCCACAACTTGAAACTCCACAATTAGATACTCCATAACTACAAACTCCACAACTACAAACTCCACAACTTGAAACTCCGCAACTAGAAACTCCATAACTAGAAACTCCACTACTAGAAAACTCCGCAACTAGAAACTCTGCAACTAGAAACTCTGCAACTAGAAACTCCACAGCTAGAAACTTCACTACTTGAAACACCACAACTAGATACTTCAAAACTACGAATTCCACAACTAGAAACTCCGCAACTAGAAACTCCGCAACTAGAAACTCCACAGCTAGAAACTCCACAGCTAGAAACTCCACAACTTGAGATTTTGCTACTAGAAACTCGGCAACTAGAAACTCAACCACTAGAAACTCCACAACTAGAAACTTCTCAACTAAAAACTCCACAACTTGAAACACCACAACTATATACTCCACAACTACAAACTCCACAACTAAAAACTCTGCAACTAGAAACTCCGCAACTAGAAACTCCACAGCTAGAAACTTCACTACTTGAAACACTACAACTAGATACTCCAAAACTACGAACTCCAAAACAATAAACTCCAACACTAGAAACTCCGCAACTAGAAACTCCACAACTAGAAACTCCTCAACTAGAAATCCCACAACTAGAGACTCCACAACAAGAGACTTCACAACTAGAAACTCCGCAACTAGAGACTCCACAACCAGAAACTCCACAGCTAGAAATTCCACAGCTTGAGACTTCGTGTGTAGAGACTCGGCAACTAGAAACACAACAACTAGAAACTCCACAACGAGAAACTCCACAACTAGAAACTCCACAACTTGAAACACCACAACTAGATACTCCTCAAAAACAAATTTCATAACTAGAAACTCCACAGCTAGAAAGTCCGCAACTAGAAACTCTGCAACTAGAAACTCCGCAACTAGAAACTCCACAGCTAGAAAATCCACGACTAGAAACTCCACAACTAGCAACTCCACAACTACAGACTCCGCAACTAGAAAACTCCGCAACTAGAAACTCCCAACCAGACACTCCGCAACTAGGAACTCTACAACTTCAAAATCCACAACTAGAAACTCCCCAACTTGAAACACCACAACTAGAAACTCCACAGCTAGAAACTTCACTACTTGAAACACCACAACCAGATACTCCACAACTACGAATTCCTCAACTAGAAACTCCACAGCTAGGAAGTCCGCAACTCTAAACTCTGCAAGTAGAAACTCCGCAACTAGAAACTGCACAGCTAGAAAATCCACCACTAAAAACTCCACAACTAAAGACTCCGGAACTAGAAAACTCCGCAACTAGAAACTCCCAACTAGACTTTCCGCAACAAGAAACTCAGCAACTAGAAACTCCACAACTTGAGACTTCGAAACTACAAACTCCACAACTATAAACTCCACAACTAGAAACTCCACAACTAGAAACTCTACAACTAGAAACTCCGCAACTAGAAACTCCACAGCTAGAAAGTCCGCAACTAGAAACTCTGCAACTAGAAACTCCGCAACTAGAAATTCCACAGCTAGAAAATCCACCAGTAGAAACTCCACAACTAGCAACTCCCAACTAGACACTCCGCAACAACGAACTCTACAACTTCAAAATCCACAACTAGAAACTCCACAACTTGAAACTTCACAACTAGATACTCCACAACTACAAACTCCACAACTACAAACTCCACAGCTTGAAACTCCGCAACTAGAAACTCCATAACTAGAAACTCCACTACTAGAAAACTCCACAACTAGAAACTCTGCAACTAGAAACTCCGCAACTAGAAACTCCACAACTTGAGATTTCGCTACTAGAAACTCGGCAACTAGAAACTCAACCACTAGAAACTCCACAACTAGAAACTTCTCAACTAAAAACTCCACAACTTGAAACACCACCACTAGATACTCCACAACTACAAACTCCACAACTAGAAACTCCACAATTAAGAACTCCACAACTAGAAACTCCACAACTTGAAACTCCATAACTAGAAACTCCAATACTAGAAAACTCCACAACTAGAAACTCTGCAATTAGAAACTCCGCAACTAGAAACTCCACAGCTAGAAACTTCACTACTTGAAACACTACAACTAGATACTCCAAAACTACGAATTCCACAACAATAATCTCCAACACTAGAAACTCCCAACTTGATACTCCGCAACTAGGAACTCTACAACTTCAAAATCCACTATTAGAAACTCCACAACTTGAAACTCCACAACTAGATACTCCATAACTACAAACTCCACAACTACAAACTCCACAACTTGAAACTCCGCAACTAGAAACTCCATAACTAGAAACTCCACTACTAGAAAACTCCGCAACTAGAAACTCTGCAACTAGAAACTTCGCAACTAGAAACTCCACAGCTAGAAACTTCACTAATTGAAACACCACAACTAGATACTTCAAAACTACGAATTCCACAACTAGAAACTCCGCAACTAGAAACTCCGCAACCAGAAACTCCGCAACTAGAAACTCCACAGCTAGAAACTCCACAACTTGAGATTTTGCTACTAGAAACTCGGCAACTAGAAACTCAACCACTAGAAACTCCACAACTAGAAACTTCTCAACAAAAAACTCCACAACTTGAAACACCACAACTAGATACTCCACAACTACAAACTCCACAACTAGAAACTCCACAACTAGAAACTCCACAACTAGAAACTCCACAACTTGAAACTCCATAACTAGAAACTCCACTACTAGAAAACTCCACAACTAGAAACTCTGCAACTAGAAACTCCGCAACTAGAAACTCCACAGCTAGAAACTTCACTACTTTAAACACTACAACTACATACTCCAAAACTACGAATTCCACAACAATAAACTCCAACACTAGAAACTCTGCAACTAGAAACTCCACAACTAGAAACTCCTCAACTAGAAATTCCACAACTTGAAACTCCGCAACTACAAATTCCACAACTAGAAACTCCACAACTTGAAACACCACAACTAGATACTCCACAACTAGAAACTCCACAACTAGAAGCTCCACAACTAGAAATTCCGCAACTAGAAACTCCACAACAAGAGACTTCACAACTAGAAACTCCGCAACTAGAGACTCCACAACCAGAAACTCCACAGCTAGAAATTCCACAGCTTGAGACTTCGTATGTAGAGACTCGGCAACTAGAAACACAACAACTAGAAACTCCACCACGAGAAACTCCACAACTAGAAACTCCACAACTAGAAACTCCACAACTAGAAACTCCACAACTAGAAACTCCGCAACTAGAAACTCCACAGCTAGAAACTTCACTACTTGAAACACTACAACTAGATACTCCAAAACTACGAATTCCACAACAATAAACTCCAACACTAGAAACTCCGCAACTAGGAACTCTACAACTTCAAAATCCACTACTAGAAACTCCACAACTTGAAACTCCACAACTAGATACTCCATAACTACAAACTCCACAACTACAAACTCCACAACTTGAAACTCCGCAACTAGAAACTCCATAACTAGAAACTCCACTACTAGAAACCACAATTAGAAACACCACAACTAGAAACTTCTCAACTTGAAACTCCATAACTAGAAACTCCACTACTAGAAAACTCCACAACTAGAAACTCTGCAACTAGAAACTCTGCAACTAGAAACTCCGCAACTAGAAACTCCACAGCTAGAATCTTCACTACTTGAAACACCACAACTAGACACTTCAAAACTACGAATTCCCCAACTAGAAACTTCGCAACTAGAAACTCCGCAACTAGAAACTCCGCAACTAGAAACTCCACAGCTAGAAACTCCACAACTTGAGATTTTGCTACTAGAAACTCGGCAACTAGAAACTCAACCACTAGAAACTCCACAACTAGAAACTTCTCAACTAAAAACTTCACAACTTGAAACACCACAACTAGATACTCCACAACTACAAACTCCACAACTAGAAACTCCACAACTAGAAACTCCACAACTAGAAACTCCACAACTTGAAACTCCATAACTAGAAACTCCACTACTAGAAAACTCCACAACTAGAAACTCTGCAACTAGAAACTCCGCAACTAGAAACTCCACAGCTAGAAACTTCACTACTTTAAACACTACAACTACATACTCCAAAACTACGAATTCCACAACAATAAACTCCAACACTAGAAACTCTGCAACTAGAAACTCCACAACTAGAAACTCCTCAACTAGAAATTCCACAACTTGAAACTCCGCAACTACAAATTCCACAACTAGAAACTCCACAACTTGAAACACCACAACTAGATACTCCACAACTAGAAACTCCACAACTAGAAGCTCCACAACTAGAAATTCCGCAACTAGAAACTCCACAACAAGAGACTTCACAACTAGAAACTCCGCAACTAGAGACTCCACAACCAGAAACTCCACAGCTAGAAATTCCACAGCTTGAGACTTCGTATGTAGAGACTCGGCAACTAGAAACACAACAACTAGAAACTCCACCACGAGAAACTCCACAACTAGAAACTCCACAACTAGAAACTCCACAACTAGAAACTCCACAACTAGAAACTCCGCAACTAGAAACTCCACAGCTAGAAACTTCACTACTTGAAACACTACAACTAGATACTCCAAAACTACGAATTCCACAACAATAAACTCCAACACTAGAAACTCCGCAACTAGGAACTCTACAACTTCAAAATCCACTACTAGAAACTCCACAACTTGAAACTCCACAACTAGATACTACATAACTACAAACTCCACAACTACAAACTCCACAACTTGAAACTCCGCAACTAGAAACTCCATAACTAGAAACTCCACTATTAGAAACCACAATTAGAAACTCCGCAACTAGAAACTCCACAGCTAGAAACTTCACTACTTGAAACACTACAACTAGATACTCCAAAACTACGAATTCCACAACAATAAACTCCAACACTAGAAACTCCGCAACTAGGAACTCTACAACTTCAAAATCCACTACTAGAAACTCCACAACTTGAAACTCCACAACTAGATACTACATAACTACAAACTCCACAACTACAAACTCCACAACTAGAAACTCCGCAACTAGAAACTCCACAGCTAAAAAGTCCGCAACTAGAAACTCTGCAACTAGAAACTCTGCAACTAGAAATTCCACAGCTAGAAAATCCACCACTAGAAACTCCACAACTAGCAACTCCCAACTAGACACTCCGCAACTAGGAACTCTACAACTTCAAAATCCACAACTAGAAACTCCACAACTTGAAACTCCACAACTAGATACTCCACAACTACAAACTCCACAACTGCAAACTGCACAACTAGAAACTCTGCAACTAGAAACTCCGCAACTAGAAACTCCACAACTTGAGATTTTGCTACTAGAAACTCGGCGACTAGAAACTCAACCACTAGAAACTCCACAACTAGAAACTTCTCAACTAAAAACTCCAAAACTTGAAACACCACAACTAGATACTCCAAAACTACAAACTCCACAACTAGAAACTCCACAATTAGAAACTCCACAACTAGAAACTTCACAACTTGAAACTCCATAACTAGAAACTCCACTACTAGAAAACTCCACAACTAGAAACTCTGCAACTAGAAACTCCGCAACTAGAAACTCCACAGCTAGAAACTTCACTACTTGAAACACTACAACTAGATACTCCAAAACTACGAATTCCACAACAATAAACTCCAACACTAGAAACTCCGCAACTAGAAACTCCCAACCTGACACTTCGCAACTAGGAACTCTACAACTTCAAAATCCACAACTATAAACTCCACAACTTGAAACTCCACAATTAGATACTCCATAACTACAAACTCCACAACTACAAACTCCACAACTTGAAACTCCGCAACTAGAAACTCCATAACTAGAAACTCCACTACTAGAAAACTCCGCAACTAGAAACTCTGCAACTAGAAACTCTGCAACTAGAAACTCCACAGCTAGAAACTTCACTACTTGAAACACCACAACTAGATACTTCAAAACTACGAATTCCACAACTAGAAACTCCGCAACTAGAAACTCCGCAACTAGAAACTCCACAGCTAGAAACTCCACAGCTAGAAACTCCACAACTTGAGATTTTGCTACTAGAAACTCGGCAACTAGAAACTCAACCACTAGAAACTCCACAACTAGAAACTTCTCAACTAAAAACTCCACAACTTGAAACACCACAACTATATACTCCACAACTACAAACTCCACAACTAAAAACTCTGCAACTAGAAACTCCGCAACTAGAAACTCCACAGCTAGAAACTTCACTACTTGAAACACTACAACTAGATACTCCAAAACTACGAACTCCAAAACAATAAACTCCAACACTAGAAACTCCGCAACTAGAAACTCCACAACTAGAAACTCCTCAACTAGAAATCCCACAACTAGAGACTCCACAACAAGAGACTTCACAACTAGAAACTCCGCAACTAGAGACTCCACAACCAGAAACTCCACAGCTAGAAATTCCACAGCTTGAGACTTCGTGTGTAGAGACTCGGCAACTAGAAACACAACAACTAGAAACTCCACAACGAGAAACTCCACAACTAGAAACTCCACAACTTGAAACACCACAACTAGATACTCCTCAAAAACAAATTTCATAACTAGAAACTCCACAGCTAGAAAGTCCGCAACTAGAAACTCTGCAACTAGAAACTCCGCAACTAGAAACTCCACAGCTAGAAAATCCACGACTAGAAACTCCACAACTAGCAACTCCACAACTACAGACTCCGCAACTAGAAAACTCCGCAACTAGAAACTCCCAACCAGACACTCCGCAACTAGGAACTCTACAACTTCAAAATCCACAACTAGAAACTCCCCAACTTGAAACACCACAACTAGAAACTCCACAGCTAGAAACTTCACTACTTGAAACACCACAACCAGATACTCCACAACTACGAATTCCTCAACTAGAAACTCCACAGCTAGGAAGTCCGCAACTCTAAACTCTGCAAGTAGAAACTCCGCAACTAGAAACTGCACAGCTAGAAAATCCACCACTAAAAACTCCACAACTAAAGACTCCGGAACTAGAAAACTCCGCAACTAGAAACTCCCAACTAGACTTTCCGCAACAAGAAACTCAGCAACTAGAAACTCCACAACTTGAGACTTCGAAACTACAAACTCCACAACTATAAACTCCACAACTAGAAACTCCACAACTAGAAACTCTACAACTAGAAACTCCGCAACTAGAAACTCCACAGCTAGAAAGTCCGCAACTAGAAACTCTGCAACTAGAAACTCCGCAACTAGAAATTCCACAGCTAGAAAATCCACCAGTAGAAACTCCACAACTAGCAACTCCCAACTAGACACTCCGCAACAACGAACTCTACAACTTCAAAATCCACAACTAGAAACTCCACAACTTGAAACTTCACAACTAGATACTCCACAACTACAAACTCCACAACTACAAACTCCACAGCTTGAAACTCCGCAACTAGAAACTCCATAACTAGAAACTCCACTACTAGAAAACTCCACAACTAGAAACTCTGCAACTAGAAACTCCGCAACTAGAAACTCCACAACTTGAGATTTCGCTACTAGAAACTCGGCAACTAGAAACTCAACCACTAGAAACTCCACAACTAGAAACTTCTCAACTAAAAACTCCACAACTTGAAACACCACCACTAGATACTCCACAACTACAAACTCCACAACTAGAAACTCCACAATTAAGAACTCCACAACTAGAAACTCCACAACTTGAAACTCCATAACTAGAAACTCCAATACTAGAAAACTCCACAACTAGAAACTCTGCAATTAGAAACTCCGCAACTAGAAACTCCACAGCTAGAAACTTCACTACTTGAAACACTACAACTAGATACTCCAAAACTACGAATTCCACAACAATAATCTCCAACACTAGAAACTCCCAACTTGATACTCCGCAACTAGGAACTCTACAACTTCAAAATCCACTATTAGAAACTCCACAACTTGAAACTCCACAACTAGATACTCCATAACTACAAACTCCACAACTACAAACTCCACAACTTGAAACTCCGCAACTAGAAACTCCATAACTAGAAACTCCACTACTAGAAAACTCCGCAACTAGAAACTCTGCAACTAGAAACTTCGCAACTAGAAACTCCACAGCTAGAAACTTCACTAATTGAAACACCACAACTAGATACTTCAAAACTACGAATTCCACAACTAGAAACTCCGCAACTAGAAACTCCGCAACCAGAAACTCCGCAACTAGAAACTCCACAGCTAGAAACTCCACAACTTGAGATTTTGCTACTAGAAACTCGGCAACTAGAAACTCAACCACTAGAAACTCCACAACTAGAAACTTCTCAACAAAAAACTCCACAACTTGAAACACCACAACTAGATACTCCACAACTACAAACTCCACAACTAGAAACTCCACAACTAGAAACTCCACAACTAGAAACTCCACAACTTGAAACTCCATAACTAGAAACTCCACTACTAGAAAACTCCACAACTAGAAACTCTGCAACTAGAAACTCCGCAACTAGAAACTCCACAGCTAGAAACTTCACTACTTTAAACACTACAACTACATACTCCAAAACTACGAATTCCACAACAATAAACTCCAACACTAGAAACTCTGCAACTAGAAACTCCACAACTAGAAACTCCTCAACTAGAAATTCCACAACTTGAAACTCCGCAACTACAAATTCCACAACTAGAAACTCCACAACTTGAAACACCACAACTAGATACTCCACAACTAGAAACTCCACAACTAGAAGCTCCACAACTAGAAATTCCGCAACTAGAAACTCCACAACAAGAGACTTCACAACTAGAAACTCCGCAACTAGAGACTCCACAACCAGAAACTCCACAGCTAGAAATTCCACAGCTTGAGACTTCGTATGTAGAGACTCGGCAACTAGAAACACAACAACTAGAAACTCCACCACGAGAAACTCCACAACTAGAAACTCCACAACTAGAAACTCCACAACTAGAAACTCCACAACTAGAAACTCCGCAACTAGAAACTCCACAGCTAGAAACTTCACTACTTGAAACACTACAACTAGATACTCCAAAACTACGAATTCCACAACAATAAACTCCAACACTAGAAACTCCGCAACTAGGAACTCTACAACTTCAAAATCCACTACTAGAAACTCCACAACTTGAAACTCCACAACTAGATACTCCATAACTACAAACTCCACAACTACAAACTCCACAACTTGAAACTCCGCAACTAGAAACTCCATAACTAGAAACTCCACTACTAGAAACCACAATTAGAAACACCACAACTAGAAACTTCTCAACTTGAAACTCCATAACTAGAAACTCCACTACTAGAAAACTCCACAACTAGAAACTCTGCAACTAGAAACTCTGCAACTAGAAACTCCGCAACTAGAAACTCCACAGCTAGAATCTTCACTACTTGAAACACCACAACTAGACACTTCAAAACTACGAATTCCCCAACTAGAAACTTCGCAACTAGAAACTCCGCAACTAGAAACTCCGCAACTAGAAACTCCACAGCTAGAAACTCCACAACTTGAGATTTTGCTACTAGAAACTCGGCAACTAGAAACTCAACCACTAGAAACTCCACAACTAGAAACTTCTCAACTAAAAACTTCACAACTTGAAACACCACAACTAGATACTCCACAACTACAAACTCCACAACTAGAAACTCCACAACTAGAAACTCCACAACTAGAAACTCCACAACTTGAAACTCCATAACTAGAAACTCCACTACTAGAAAACTCCACAACTAGAAACTCTGCAACTAGAAACTCCGCAACTAGAAACTCCACAGCTAGAAACTTCACTACTTTAAACACTACAACTACATACTCCAAAACTACGAATTCCACAACAATAAACTCCAACACTAGAAACTCTGCAACTAGAAACTCCACAACTAGAAACTCCTCAACTAGAAATTCCACAACTTGAAACTCCGCAACTACAAATTCCACAACTAGAAACTCCACAACTTGAAACACCACAACTAGATACTCCACAACTAGAAACTCCACAACTAGAAGCTCCACAACTAGAAATTCCGCAACTAGAAACTCCACAACAAGAGACTTCACAACTAGAAACTCCGCAACTAGAGACTCCACAACCAGAAACTCCACAGCTAGAAATTCCACAGCTTGAGACTTCGTATGTAGAGACTCGGCAACTAGAAACACAACAACTAGAAACTCCACCACGAGAAACTCCACAACTAGAAACTCCACAACTAGAAACTCCACAACTAGAAACTCCACAACTAGAAACTCCGCAACTAGAAACTCCACAGCTAGAAACTTCACTACTTGAAACACTACAACTAGATACTCCAAAACTACGAATTCCACAACAATAAACTCCAACACTAGAAACTCCGCAACTAGGAACTCTACAACTTCAAAATCCACTACTAGAAACTCCACAACTTGAAACTCCACAACTAGATACTACATAACTACAAACTCCACAACTACAAACTCCACAACTTGAAACTCCGCAACTAGAAACTCCATAACTAGAAACTCCACTATTAGAAACCACAATTAGAAACACCACAACTAGAAACTTCTCAACTTGAAACTCCATAACTAGAAACTCCACTACTAGAAAACTCCACAACTAGAAACTCTGCAACTAGAAACTCTGCAACTAGAAACTCCGCAACTAGAAACTCCACAGCTAGAATCTTCACTACTTGAAACACCACAACTAGACACTTCAAAACTACGAATTCCCCAACTAGAAACTTCGCAACTAGAAACTCCGCAACTAGAAACTCCGCAACTAGAAACTCCACAGCTAGAAACTCCACAACTTGAGATTTTGCTACTAGAAACTCGGCAACTAGAAACTCAACCACTAGAAACTCTACAACTAGAAACTTCTCAACTAAAAACTCCACAACTTGAAACACCACAACTATATACTCCACAACTGCAAACTCCACAACTAGAAACTCTGCAACCAGAAACTCCGCAACTAGAAACTCCACAGCTAGAAACTTCACTACTTAAAACACTACAACTACAGACTCCGCAACTAGAAACTCCGCAACTAGAAATCCCACAACTAGAGACTCCACAACTAGAGACTTCACAACTAGAAACTGCGCAACTAGATAATCCACAACTAGAAACTCCACAGCTAGAAACTCCACATTTTGAAACACCACAACTAGATACTCCACAACTACAAAATCCATAACTAGAAACTCCACAACTAGAAACTCCACAACTTGAAACTCAACAAATAGATACTCCACAACTATGGACTCCACAACTACAGACTCCACAACTAGAAACTCCACAACTAGAAACTCAACAACCAGAAACTCCGCAACTAGAAATCCCAAAACTAGAGACTCCACAACTAGAGACTTCACAACTAGAAACTCCACAACTAGAAACTCCACAACTTGGAACCCCACAACTAGATACTCCACAACTACAAATTTCACAACTAGAAACTCCACAACTAAAACTCCGCAACTTGAAACTCAACAAATAGATACTCCACAACTATGGACTCCACAACTAGAAACTCTAACACTAGAAACTCCACAACCAGAAACTCCGCAACTAAAAACTCCGCAACTAGAAACTCCACAGCTAGAAAATCCACAGCTAGAAATTCCACAACTAGAAACTCCACAACTACAGATTCCGCAACTATAAACTCCACAACTAGACAATCCGCAACTAGGAACTCTACAACTTCAAAATCCACAACTAAACTAAAAACTTCACAACTTGAAACTCCACAACTAGATACTCCACAACTACAAACTCCACTACTAGAAACTCCACAACTTGAAACTCCGCAACTAGAAACTCCGCCACTACAATCTCCACAACTGTAAAACTCCGCAACTAGAAACTCTGCAACTAGAAACTCCGCAACTAGAAACTCTAGAGCTAGAAACTCCGCAACTACATCCTCCACAACTAGAGACTCCACAACTAGAAACTCCACAACTATGAACTCCACAACTACGAACCCCATAACTACAAGCTCCACAACTAGAAACTCCACAACTAGAAACTCCACAATTTTAGACTTCGCAACTAGAAATCCACAACTAGAGACTCCACAACCAGGAACTCCACAACTAAAGACTCCACAACCAGAAACTCCGCAACTAGAAACTCCACAACTAGAAACTTCACAGCTAGAAACTCCAAAACTTGAATTACCACAATTGATACCACACAACCACAAATTCCACAACTAGCAACTTCACAACTTAAAACTCCATAACTAGAAACTCCACTACTAGAAAACTCCACAACTAGAAACTCCACAGCTAGAAACTTCACTACTTGAAACACTACAACTACATACTCCAAAACTACGAATTCCACAACAATAAACTCCAACACTAGAAACTCCGCAACTAGAAACTCCACAACTAATACTCCTCAACTAGAAACTCCACAACTTGAAACACCACAACTAGATACTCCAGAAACTCCACAACTAGAAACTCCACAACTTGAAGCTTGAAACTCCGCAACTACAAATTCCACAACTAGAAACTCCACAACTTGAAATCCAACAAATAGATACTCGACAACTACGAACTCCAAAACTAGAAACTCCAACACTAGAAACTCCACAACCAGAAATTCCGACCTAAAAACTCCGCAACTACAAACTCCACAACTACAAACTCCACAACTAGAGACTCCACAACAAGAAACTCCACAACTAGAAACTCCACAACTTGAAACTGCACAACTAATAAACTCCGCATTTAGAAAATCTGCAACTAGAAACTCCACAGTTAGAAACTTCACTACTTGAAACACCACAACTAGATACTCCACAACTACAAATTCCACAACTAGAAACTCCACAGCTAGAAAGTCCGCCACTAGAATCTCTGCAACTAGAAACTGCACAACTAGAAACTGCACAGCTAGAAAATCTACCACTAGAAACTCCACAACTACAGACTCCACAACTACAGACTCCACAACTAGAAACTCCACAACAAGAAACTCCACAACCAGAAACTCCGCAACTAGAAACTCCGCAACTAGAAATCCCACAACTAGAGACTCCACAACTAGAGACTTCACAACTAGAAACTCCGCAACTAGAAACTCCACAACTAGAAACTCCACAACTTGTAACCCCGCAACTGGATACTCCACAACTACAAATTTCACAACTAGAAACTCCACAACTAAAAACTCCGCAACTCTTAACTCCGCAACTAGAAACTCCACAGCTAGAAAGTCCGCAACTAGAAACTCTGCAACTAGAAACTCCGCAACTAGAAACTCCACAGCTAAAAAATCCACCACTGGAAACTCCACAACTAGCAACGCCACAACTACAGACTCCGCAACTAGAAAACTCCGCAACTAGAAACTCCCAACTAGACACTCCGCAACTAGGAACTCTACAACTTCAAAATCCACAACTAGAAACTCCCCAACTTGAAACTCCGCAACTAGATACTCCACAACTACAAACTCCACAACTAGAAACTTCGCAACTAGAAACTCCGCCACTAAAAACTCCACAACTATTAAACTCCGCAACTAGAAAATCTGCAACTAGAAACTCCGCAACTAGAAACTCCACAGCTAGAAACTTCACTACTTGAAACACCACAACCAGATACTCCACAACTACGAATTCCACGACTAGAAACTCCACCGCTAGGAAGTCCGCAACTAGAAACTCTGCAACTAGAAACTCCACAACTAGAAACTGCACACCTAGAAAATCCACCACTAAAAACTCCACAACTAGCTATTCCACAACTAAAGACTCCGGAACTAGAAAACTCCGCAACTAGAAACTCCCAACTAGACTTTCCGCAACAAGAAACTCCGCAACTAGAAACTCCACAACTTGAGACTTCGAAACTACAAACTCCACAACTAGAAACTCCACAACTAGAAACTCCACAACTAGAAACTCCGCAACTAGAAACTCCACAGCTAAAAAGTCCGCAACTAGAAACTCTGCAACTAGAAACTCTGCAACTAGAAATTCCACAGCTAGAAAATCCACCACTAGAAACTCCACAACTAGCAACTCCCAACTAGACACTCCGCAACTAGGAACTCTACAACTTCAAAATCCACAACTAGAAACTCCACAACTTGAAACTCCACAACTAGATACTCCACAACTACAAACTCCACAACTGCAAACTGCACAACTAGAAACTCTGCAACTAGAAACTCCGCAACTAGAAACTCCACAACTTGAGATTTTGCTACTAGAAACTCGGCGACTAGAAACTCAACCACTAGAAACTCCACAACTAGAAACTTCTCAACTAAAAACTCCAAAACTTGAAACACCACAACTAGATACTCCAAAACTACAAACTCCACAACTAGAAACTCCACAATTAGAAACTCCACAACTAGAAACTTCACAACTTGAAACTCCATAACTAGAAACTCCACTACTAGAAAACTCCACAACTAGAAACTCTGCAACTAGAAACTCCGCAACTAGAAACTCCACAGCTAGAAACTTCACTACTTGAAACACTACAACTAGATACTCCAAAACTACGAATTCCACAACAATAAACTCCAACACTAGAAACTCCGCAACTAGAAACTCCCAACCTGACACTTCGCAACTAGGAACTCTACAACTTCAAAATCCACAACTATAAACTCCACAACTTGAAACTCCACAATTAGATACTCCATAACTACAAACTCCACAACTACAAACTCCACAACTTGAAACTCCGCAACTAGAAACTCCATAACTAGAAACTCCACTACTAGAAAACTCCGCAACTAGAAACTCTGCAACTAGAAACTCTGCAACTAGAAACTCCACAGCTAGAAACTTCACTACTTGAAACACCACAACTAGATACTTCAAAACTACGAATTCCACAACTAGAAACTCCGCAACTAGAAACTCCGCAACTAGAAACTCCACAGCTAGAAACTCCACAGCTAGAAACTCCACAACTTGAGATTTTGCTACTAGAAACTCGGCAACTAGAAACTCAACCACTAGAAACTCCACAACTAGAAACTTCTCAACTAAAAACTCCACAACTTGAAACACCACAACTATATACTCCACAACTACAAACTCCACAACTAAAAACTCTGCAACTAGAAACTCCGCAACTAGAAACTCCACAGCTAGAAACTTCACTACTTGAAACACTACAACTAGATACTCCAAAACTACGAACTCCAAAACAATAAACTCCAACACTAGAAACTCCGCAACTAGAAACTCCACAACTAGAAACTCCTCAACTAGAAACTCCACAACTTGAAACACCACAACTAGATTCTCTAGAAACTCCACAACTAGAAACTCCACAACTTGAAACTCCGCAACTACAAATTCCACAACTAGAAACTCCACAACTTGAAACACCACAACTAGATACTCCACAACTAGAAACTCCACAACTAGAAGCTCCACAACTAGAAATTCCGCAACTAGAAACTCCACAACTAGAAACTGCACAGCTAGAAAATCTACCACTGGAAACTCCACAACTACAGACTCCACAACTACAGACTCCACAACTAGAAACTCCACAACTAGAAACTCCACAACCAGAAACTCCGCAACTAGAAATCCCACAACTAGAGACTCCACAACTAGAGACTTCACAACTAGAAACTCCGCAACTAGAAACTCCACAACTAGAAACTCCACAACTTGCAACCCCACAACTAGATACTCCATAACTAATAATTTCACAACTAGAAACTCCACAACTAAAACTCCGCAACTATAAACTCCGCAACTAGAAACTCCACAGCTAGAAAGTCCGCAACTAGAAACTCTGCAACTAGAAACTCCGCAACTAGAAACTCCACAACTAGAAAATCCACCACTAGCAACTCCACAACTAGCAACACCACAACTACAGACTCCACAACTAGAAACTCCGCAACTAGAAATCCCACAACTAGAGACTCCACAACTAGAGACTTCACAACTAGAAACTGCCCAACTAGAAAATCC
The DNA here is from genome assembly GCF_043290135.1 of Rhipicephalus microplus. Taxonomy (NCBI): domain Eukaryota; kingdom Metazoa; phylum Arthropoda; class Arachnida; order Ixodida; family Ixodidae; genus Rhipicephalus; species Rhipicephalus microplus. Next base: position 10,493,376 of record NW_027464595.1, read on the forward strand.
ACAACTAGAAACTCCACAGCTAGAAACTCCACATTTTGAAACACCACAACTAGATACTCCACAACTACAAATTCCATAACTAGAAACTCCACAACTAGAAACTCCACAACTTGAAACTCAACAAATAGATACTCCACAACTATGGACTCCACAACTAGAAACTCTAACACTAGAAACTCCACAACCAGAAACTCCGCAACTAAAAACTCCGCAACTAGAAACTCCAAAGCTAGAAAATCCACAGCTGGAAATTCCACAACTAGAAACTCCGCAACTACAGATTCCGCAACTATAAACTCCACAACTAGACAATCCGCAGCTAGGAACTCTACAACTTCAAAATCCACAACTAAACTAAAAACTTCACAACTTGAAACTCCACAACTAGACACTCCACAACTACAAACTCCACAAATAGAAACTCCACAACTAGAAACTTCTCAACTTGAAACTCCATAACTAGAAACTCCACTACTAGAAAACTCCACAACTAGAAACTCTGCAACTAGAAACTCTGCAACTAGAAACTCCACAGCTAGAAACTTCACTACTTGAAACACTACATCTAGATACTCCAAAACTACGAATTCCACAACAATAAACTCCAACACTAGAAACTCCGCAACTAGAAACTCCCAACTTGACACTCCGCAACTAGGAACTCTACAACTTCAAAATCCACAACTATAAACTCCACAACTTGAAACTCCACAACTAAATACTCCATAACTACAAACTCCACAACTACAAACTCCACAACTTGAAACTACCCAACTAGAAACTCCATAACTAGAAACTCCATTACTAGAAAACTCCGCAACTAGAAACTCTGCAACTAGAAACTCCGCAACTAGAAACTCCACAGCTAGAAACTTCACTACTTGAAACACCACAACTAGATACTTCAAAACTACAAATTCCACAACTAGAAACTCCGCAACTAGAAACTCCACAACTTGAAATTTTTCTACTAGAAACTCGGCAACTAGAAACTCAACCACTAGAAACTCCACAACTAGAAACTTCTCAACTAAAAACTCCACAACTTGAAACACCACAAATAGATACTCCACAACTACAAACTCCACAACTAGAAACTCCACAACTAGAAACTCCACAACTTGAAACTCCATAACTAGAAACTCCACTACTAGAAAACTCCACAACTAGAAACTCTGCAACTAGAAACTCCGCAACTAGAAACTCCACAGCTAGAAACTTCACTACTTTAAACACTACAACTAGATACTCCAAAACGACGAATTCCACAACAATAAACTCCAACACTAGAAACTCTGCATTTAAAAACTCCACAACTAGAAACTCCTCAACTAGAAACTCCACAACTTGAAACACCACAACTAGATTCTCTAGAAACTCCACAACTAGAAACTCCACAACTTGAAACTCCGCAACTACAAATTCCACAACTAGAAACTCCACAACTTGAAACACCACAACTAGATACTCCACAACTAGAAACTCCACAACTAGAAGCTCCACAACTAGAAATTCCGCAACTAGAAACTCCACAACTAGAGACTCCATAACTCTAAACTTCACAACTAGAAACTCCACAACCAGAAACTCCACAAATAGAAGCTCCGCAACTAGAAATCCCACAACTAGAGACTCCACAACAAGAGACTTCACAACTAGAAACTCCGCAACTAGAGACTCCACAACCAGAAACTCCACAGCTAGAAATTCCACAGCTTGAGACTTCGTGTGTAGAGACTCGGCAACTAGAAACACAACAACTAGAAACTCCACAACGAGAAACTCCACAACTAGAAACTCCACAACTTGAAACACTACAACTAGATACTCCTCAAAAACAAATTTCATAACTAGAAACTCCACAGCTAGAAAGTCCGCAACTAGAAACTCTGCAACTAGAAACTCCGCAACTAGAAACTCCACAGCTAGAAAATCCACGACTAGAAACTCCACAACTTGCAACTCCACAACTACAGACTCCGCAACTAGAAAACTCCGCAACTAGAAACTCCCAACCAGACACTCCGCAACTAGGAACTCTACAACTTCAAAATCCACAACTAGAAACTCCCCAACTTGAAACACCACAACTAGAAACTCCACAGCTAGAAACTTCACTACTTGAAACACCACAACCAGATACTCCACAACTACGAATTCCTCAACTAGAAACTCCACAGCTAGGAAGTCCGCAACTCTAAACTCTGCAACTAGAAACTCCGCAACTAGAAACTGCACAGCTAGAAAATCCACCACTAAAAACTCCACAACTAGCAACACCACAACTACAGACTCCACAACTAGAAACTCCGCAACTAGAAATCCCACAACTAGAGACTCCACAACTAGAGACTTCACAACTAGAAACTGCGCAACTAGAAAATCCACAACTAGAAACTCCACAGCTAGAAACTCCACATTTTGAAACACCACAACTAGATACTCCACAACTACAAATTCCATAACTAGAAACTCCACAACTAGAAACTCCACAACTTGAAACTCAACAAATAGATACTCCACAACTATGGACTCCACAACTAGAAACTCTAACACTAGAAACTCCACAACCAGAAACTCCGCAACTAAAAACTCCGCAACTAGAAACTCCAAAGCTAGAAAATCCACAGCTGGAAATTCCACAACTAGAAACTCCGCAACTACAGATTCCGCAACTATAAACTCCACAACTAGACAATCCGCAACTAGGAACTCTACAACTTCAAAATCCACAACTAAACTAAAAACTTCACAACTTGAAACTCCACAACTAGACACTCCACAACTACAAACTCCACAAATAGAAACTCCACAACTAGAAACTTCTCATCTTGAAACTCCATAACTAGAAACTCCACTACTAGAAAACTCCACAACTAGAAACTCTGCAACTAGAAACTCTGCAACTAGAAACTCCACAGCTAGAAACTTCACTACTTGAAACACTACATCTAGATACTCCAAAACTACGAATTCCACAACAATAAACTCCAACACTAGAAACTCCGCAACTAGAAACTCCCAACTTGACACTCCGCAACTAGGAACTCTACAACATCAAAATCCACAACTATAAACTCCACAACTTGAAACTCCACAACTAAATACTCCATAACTACAAACTCCACAACTACAAACTCCACAACTTGAAACTACGCAACTAGAAACTCCATAACTAGAAACTCCATTACTAGAAAACTCCGCAACTAGAAACTCTGCAACTAGAAACTCCGCAACTAGAAACTCCACAGCTAGAAACTTCACTACTTGAAACACCACAACTAGATACTTCAAAACTACAAATTCCACAACTAGAAACTCCGCAACTAGAAACTCCACAACTTGAAATTTTTCTACTAGAAACTCGGCAACTAGAAACTCAACCACTAAAAACTCCACACCTAGAAACTTCTCAACTAAAAACTCCACAATTTGAAACACCACAAATAGATACTCCACAACTACAAACTCCACAACTAGAAACTCCACAACTAGAAACTCCACAACTAGAAACTCCACAACTTGAAACTCCATAACTAGAAACTCCACTACTAGAAAACTCCACAACTAGAAACTCTGCAACTAGAAACTCCGCAACTAGAAACTCCACAGCTAGAAACTTCACTACTTTAAACACTACAACTAGATACTCCAAAACGACGAATTCCACAACAATAAACTCCAACACTAGAAACTCTGCAACTAAAAACTCCACAACTAGAAACTCCTCAACTAGAAACTCCACAACTTGAAACACCACAACTAGATTCTCTAGAAACTCCACAACTAGAAACTCCACAACTTGAAACTCCACAACTACAAATTCCACAACTAGAAACTCCACAACTTGAAACACCACAACTAGATACTCCACAACTACAAACTCCACAACTAGAAACTCCACAACTAGAAATTCCGCAACTAGAAACTCCACAACTAGAGACTCCATAACTCTAAACTTCACAACTAGAAACTCCACAAACAGAAACTCCACAAATAGAAGCTCCGCAACTAGAAATCCCACAACTAGAGACTCCACAACAAGAGACTTCACAACTAGAAACTCCGCAACTAGAGACTCCACAACCAGAAACTCCACAGCTAGAAATTCCACAGCTTGAGACTTCGTGTGTAGAGACTCGGCAACTAGCAACACAACAACTAGAAACTCCACAACGAGAAACTCCACAACTAGAAACTCCACAACTTGAAACACTACAACTAGATACTCCTCAAAAAGAAATTTCATAACTAGAAACTCCACAGCTAGAAAGTCCGCAACTAGAAACTCTGCAACTAGAAACTCCGCAACTAGAAACTCCACAGCTAGAAAATCCACGACTAGAAACTCCACAACTAGCAACTCCACAACTACAGACTCCGCAACTAGAAAACTCCGCAACTAGAAACTCCCAACCAGACACTCCGCAACTAGGAACTCTACAACTTCAAAATCCACAACTAGAAACTCCCCAACTTGAAACACCACAACTAGAAACTCCACAGCTAGAAACTTCACTACTTGAAACACCACAACCAGATACTCCACAACTACGAATTCCTCAACTAGAAACTCCACAGCTAGGAAGTCCGCAACTCTAAACTCTGCAACTAGAAACTCTGCAACTAGAAAATGCACAGCTAGAAAATCCACCACTAAAAACTCCACAACTAAAGACTCCGGAACTAGAAAACTCCGCAACTAGAAACTCCCAACTAGACTTTCCGCAACAAGAAACTCAGCAACTAGAAACTCCACAACTTGAGACTTCGAAACTACAAACTCCACAACTATAAACTCCACAACTAGAAACTCCACAACTAGAAACTCCACAACTAGAAACTCCGCAACTAGAAACTCCACAGCTAGAAAGTCCGCAACTAGAAACTCTGCAACTAGAAACTCCGCAACTAGAAATTCCACAGCTAGAAAATCCACCAGTAGAAACTCCACAACTAGCAACTCCCAACTAGACACTCCGCAACTACGAACTCTACAACTTCAAAATCCACAACTAGAAACTCCACAACTTGAAACTTCACAACTAGATACTCCACAACTACAAACTCCACAACTACAAACTCCGCAGCTTGAAACTCCGCAACTAGAAACTCCATAACTAGAAACTCCATAACTAGAAACTCCACTACTAGAAAACTCCACAACTAGAAACTCTGCAACTAGAAACTCCGCAACTAGAAACTCCACAACTTGAGATTTCGCTACTAGAAACTCGGCAACTAGAAACTCAACCACTAGAAACTCCACAACTAGAAACTTCTCAACTAAAAACTCCACAACTTGAAACACCACCACTAGATACTCCACAACTACAAACTCCACAACTAGAAACTCCACAATTAAAAACTCCACAACTAGAAACTCCACAACTTGAAACTCCATAACTAGAAACTCCAATACTCGAAAACTCCACAACTAGAAACTCTGCAATTAGAAACTCCGCAACTAGAAACTCCACAGCTAGAAACTTCACTACTTGAAACACTACAACTAGATACTCCAAAACTACGAATTCCACAACAATAATCTCCAACACTAGAAACTCCGCAGCTAGAAACTCCCAACTTGACACTCCGCAACTAGGAACTCTACAACTTCAAAATCCACTATTAGAAACTCCACAACTTGAAACTCCACAACTAGATACTCCATAACTACAAACTCCACAACTACAAACTCCACAACTTGAAACTCCGCAACTAGAAACTCCATAACTAGAAACTCCACTACTAGAAAACTCCGCAACTAGAAACTCTGCAACTAGAAACTTCGCAACTAGAAACTCCACAGCTAGAAACTTCACTAAGTGAAACACCACAACTAGATACTTCAAAACTACGAATTCCACAACTAGAAACTCCGCAACTAGAAACTCCGCAACTAGAAACTCCGCAACTAGAAACTCCACAGCTAGAAACTCCACAACTTGAGATTTTGCTACTAGAAACTCGGCAACTAGAAACTCAACCACTAGAAACTCCACAACTAGAAACTTCTCAACTAAAAACTCCACAACTTGAAACACCACAACTAGATACTCCACAACTACAAACTCCACAACTAGAAACTCCACAACTAGAAACTCCACAACTAGAAACTCCACAACTTGAAACTCCATAACTAGAAACTCCACTACTAGAAAACTCCACAACTAGAAACTCTGCAACTAGAAACTCCGCAACTAGAAACTCCACAGCTAGAAACTTCACTACTTTAAACACTACAACTACATACTCCAAAACTACGAATTCCACAACAATAAACTCCAACACTAGAAACTCTGCAACTAGAAACTCCACAACTAGAAACTCCTCAACTAGAAATTCCACAACTTGAAACTCCGCAACTACAAATTCCACAACTAGAAACTCCACAACTTGAAACACCACAACTAGATACTCCACAACTAGAAACTCCACAACTAGAAGCTCCACAACTAGAAATTCCGCAACTAGAAACTCCACAACAAGAGACTTCACAACTAGAAACTCCGCAACTAGAGACTCCACAACCAGAAACTCCACAGCTAGAAATTCCACAGCTTGAGACTTCGTATGTAGAGACTCGGCAACTAGAAACACAACAACTAGAAACTCCACCACGAGAAACTCCACAACTAGAAACTCCACAACTAGAAACTCCACAACTAGAAACTCCACAACTAGAAACTCCGCAACTAGAAACTCCACAGCTAGAAACTTCACTACTTGAAACACTACAACTAGATACTCCAAAACTACGAATTCCACAACAATGAACTCCAACACTAGAAACTCCGCAACTAGGAACTCTACAACTTCAAAATCCACTACTAGAAACTCCACAACTTGAAACTCCACAACTAGATACTCCATAACTACAAACTCCACAACTACAAACTCCACAACTTGAAACTCCGCAACTAGAAACTCCATAACTAGAAACTCCACTACTAGAAACTCCACAATTAGAAACTCCACAACTAGAAACTTCTCAACTTGAAACTCCATAACTAGAAACTCCACTACTAGAAAACTCCACAACTAGAAACTCTGCAACTAGAAACTCTGCAACTAGAAACTCCGCAACTAGAAACTCCACAGCTAGAATCTTCACTACTTGAAACACCACAACTAGACACTTCAAAACTATGAATTCCCCAACTAGAAACTTCGCAACTAGAAACTCCGCAACTAGAAACTCCGCAACTAGAAACTCCACAGCTAGAAACTCCACAACTTGAGATTTTGCTACTAGAAACTCGGCAACTAGAAACTCAACCACTAGAAACTCTACAACTAGAAACTTCTCAACTAAAAACTCCACAACTTGAAACACCACAACTATATACTCCACAACTGCAAACTCCACAACTAGAAACTCTGCAACCAGAAACTCCGCAACTAGAAACTCCACAGCTAGAAACTTCACTACTTGAAACACTACAACTACAGACTCCGCAACTAGAAACTCCGCAACTAGAAATCCCACAACTAGAGACTCCACAACTAGAGACTTCACAACTAGAAACTGCGCAACTAGAAAATCCACAACTAGAAACTCCACAGCTAGAAACTCCACATTTTGAAACACCACAACTAGATACTCCACAACTACAAAATCCATAACTAGAAACTCCACAACTAGAAACTCCACAACTTGAAACTCAACAAATAGATACTCCACAACTATGGACTCCACAACTACAGACTCCACAACTAGAAACTCCACAACTAGAAACTCCACAACCAGAAACTCCGCAACTAGAAATCCCACAACTAGAGACTCCACAACTAGAGACTTCACAACTAGAAACTCCGCAACTAGAAACTCCACAACTAGAAACTCCACAACTTGGAACCCCACAACTAGATACTCCACAACTACAAATTTCACAACTAGAAACTCCACAACTAAAACTCCGCAACTTGAAACTCAACAAATAGATACTCCACAACTATGGACTCCACAACTAGAAACTCTAACACTAGAAACTCCACAACCAGAAACTCCGCAACTAAAAACTCCGCAACTAGAAACTCCACAGCTAGAAAATCCACAGCTAGAAATTCCACAACTAGAAACTCCACAACTACAGATTCCGCAACTATAAACTCCACAACTAGACAATCTGCAACTAGGAACTCTACAACTTCAAAATCCACAACTAAACTAAAAACTTCACAACTTGAAACTCCACAACTAGATACTCCACAACTACAAATTCCACTACTAGAAACTCCACAACTTGAAACTCCGCAACTAGAAACTCCGCCACTACAATCTCCACAACTGGAAAACTCCGCAACTAGAAACTCTGCAACTAGAAACTCCGCAACTAGAAACTCTAGAGCTAGAAACTCCACAACTACATCCTCCACAACTAGAGACTCCACAACTAGAAACTTCACAACTACGAGTCCCACAACTACGAACCCCACAACTACAAACTCAACAACTGCAAATTCCACAACTAGAAACTCAACAACTTTAGACTTCGCAACTAGAAACTCCACAAATAGAGACTCCACAACTAGGAACTCCACAACTAGAGACTCCACAACCAGAAACTCTACAGCTACAAATTCCACAGCTTGAGACTTCGTATGTAGAGACTCGGCAACTAGAAACACAACAACTAGAAACTCCACATGAGAAACTCCACAACTAGAAACTCCACAACTTGAAACACCACAACTAGATACTCCACAAAAACAAATTTCATAACTAGAAACTCCACAGCTAGAAAGAACGCAACTAGAAACTCTGCAACTAGAAACTCCGCAACTATAAACTCCACAACTAGCAACTCCACAACTACAGACTCCGCAACTAGAAAACTCCGCAACTAGAAACTCCCAACCAGACACTCCGCAACTAGGAACTCTACAACTTCAAAATCCACAACTAGAAACTCCCCAACTTGAAACACCACAACTAGATACTCCACAACTACCAACTCCACAACTAGAAACTCCGCAACTAGAAACTCCACCACTAGAAACTACACAACTATTAAACTCCGCAACTAGAAAATCTTCAACTAGAAACTCCGCAACTAGAAACTCCACAGCTAGAAACTTCACTACTTGAAACACCACAACCAGATACTCCACAACTACGAATTCCACAACTAGAAACTCCACAGCTAGGAAGTCCGCAACTAGAATTTCTGCAACTAGAAACTCCACAACTAGAAACTGCACAGCTAGAAAATCCACCACTAAAAACTCCACAACTAGCTACTCCACAACTAAAGACTCCGGAACTAGAAAACTCCGCAACTAGAAACTCCCAACTAGACTTTCCGCAACAAGAAACTCCGCAACTAGAAATTCCACAACTTGAGACTTCGAAACTACAAACTCCACAACTAGAAACTCCACAACTAGAAACTCCACAACTGGAAACTCCACAACTAGAAACTCCGCAACTAAAAACTCCACAGCTAAAAAGTCCGCAACTAGAAACTCAGCAACTAGAAACTCCGCAACTAGAAATTCCACAGCTAGAAAATCCACCACTAGAAACTCCACAACTAGCAACTCCCAACTAGACACTCCGCAACTAGGAACTCTACAACTTCAAATTCCACAACTAGAAACTCCACAACTTGAAACTCCACAACTAGATACTCCACAACTACAAACTCCACAACTTGAAACTCCGCAACTAGAAACTCCATAACTAGAAACTCCACTACTAGAAAACTCCGCAACTAGAAACTCTGCAGCTAGAAACTCCGCAAATAGAAACTCAACAACTTGAGATTTTGCTACTAGAAACTCGTCGACTAGAAACTCAACTACTAGAAACTCCACAACTAGAAACTTCTCAACTAAAAACTCCAAAACTTGAAACACCACAACTAGATACTCCACAACTACAAACTCCACAACTAGAAACTCCACAATTAGAAACTCCACAACTAGAAACTTCTCAACTTGAAACTCCATAACTAGAAACTCCACTACTAGAAAACTCCACAACTAGAAACTCTGCAACTAGAAACTCCACAACTCGAAACTCCACAGCTAGAAACTTCACTACTTGAAACACTACAACTAGATACTCCAAAACTACGAATTCCACAACAATAAACTCCAACACTAGAAACTCCGCAACTAGAAACTCCCAACTTGACACTCCGCAACTAGGAACTCTACAACTTCAAAATCCACAACTATAAACTCCACAACTCTAAACTCCACAACTAAATACTCCATAACTACAAACTCCACAACTACAAACTCCACAACTTGAAACTCGGCAACTAGAAACTCCATAACTAGAAACTCCACTACTAGAAAACTCCGCAACTAGAAACTCTGCAACTAGAAACTCCGCAACTAGAAACTCCACAGCTAGAAACTTCACTACTTGAAACACCACAACTAGATACTTCAAAACTACGAATTCTACAACTAGAAACTCCGCAACTAGAAACTCCGCAACTAGAAACTCCGCAACTAGAAACTCCACAGCTAGAAACTCCACAACTTGAAATTTTGCTACTAGAAACTCGGCAACTAGAAACTCAACCACTAGAAACTCCACAACTAGAAACTTCTCAACTAAAAACTCCACAACTTGAAACACCACAACTAGATACTCCACAACTACAAACTCCACAACTAGAAACTGGACAACTAGAAACTCCACAACTAGAAACTCCACAACCTGAAACTCCTTAACTAGAAACTCCACTACTAGAAAACTCCACAACTAGAAACTCTGCAACTAGAAACTCCGCAACTAGAAACTCCACAGCTAGAAACTTCACTACTTTAAACACTACAACTAGATACTCCGAAACTACGAATTCCACAACAATAAACTCCAACACTAGAAACTCTGCAACTAGAAACTCCACAACTAGAAACTCCTCAACTAGAAACTCCACCACTTGAAACACCACAACTAGATTCTCTAGAAACTCCACAACTAGAAACTCCACAACTTGAAACTCCGCAACTACAAATTCCACAACTAGAAACTCCACAACTTGAAACACCACAACTAGATACTCCACAACTAGAAACTCCATAACTAGAAGCTCCACAACTAGAAATTCCGCAACTAGAAACTCCACAACTAGAGACTCCATAACTCTAAACTTCACAACTAGAAACTCCACAACCAGAAACTCCACAAATAGAAACTCCGCAACTAGAAATCCCACAACTAGAGACTCCACAACAAGAGACTTCACAACTAGAAACTCCGCAACTAGAGACTCCACAACAAGAAACTCCACAGCTAGAAACTCTGCAACTAGAAACTCCGCAACTAGAAATTCCACAGCTAGAAAATCCACCTCTAGAAACTCCACAACTAGCAACTCCCAACTAGACACTCCGCAACTACGAACTCTACAACTTCAAAATCCACAACTAGAAACTCCACAGCTTGAAACTCCGCAACTAGAAACTCCATAACTAGAAACTCCACTACTAGAAAACTCCACAACTAGAAACTCTGCAACTAGAAACTCCGCAACTAGAAACTCCACAACTTGAGATTTCGCTACTCGAAACTCGGCAACTAGAAACTCAACCACTAGAAACTCCACAACTAGCAACTTCTCAACTAAAAACTCCACAACTTGAAACACCACAACTAGATACTCCACAACTACAAACTCCACAACTAGAAACTCCACAATTAGAAACTCCACAACTAGAAACTCCACAACTTGAAACTCCATAACTAGAAACTCCACTACTAGAAACTCTACAACTAGAAAATTCTCAACTTGAAACTCCATAACTAAAAACTCCACTACTAGAAAACTCCACAACTAGAAACTTCGCAACTAGAAACTCCGCAACTAGAAACTCCGCAACTAGAAACTCCACAGGTAGAAACTCCACAACTTGAGATTTTGCTACTAGAAACTCGGCAACTAGAAACTCAACCACTAGAAACTCTACAACTAGAAACTTCTCAACTAAAAACTCCACAACTTGAAACACCACAACTATATACTCCACAACTGCAAACTCCACAACTAGAAACTCTGCAACCAGAAACTCCGCAACTAGAAACTCCACAGCTAGAAACTTCACTACTTGAAACACTACAACTACAGACTCCGCAACTAGAAACTCCGCAACTAGAAATCCCACAACTAGAGACTCCACAACTAGAGACTTCACAACTAGAAACTGCGCAACTAGAAAATCCACAACTAGAAACTCCACAGCTAGAAACTCCACATTTTGAAACACCAACACTAGATACTCCACAACTACAAAATCCATAACTAGAAACTCCACAACTAGAAACTCCACAACTTGAAACTCAACAAATAGATACTCCACAACTATGGACTCCACAACTACAGACTCCACAACTAGAAACTCCACAACTAGAAACTCCACAACCAGAAACTCCGCAACTAGAAATCCCACAACTAGAGACTCCACAACTAGAGACTTCACAACTAGAAACTCCGCAACTAGAAACTCCACAACTAGAAACTCCACAACTTGGAACCCCACAACTAGATACTCCACAACTACAAATTTCACAACTAGAAACTCCACAACTAAAACTCCGCAACTTGAAACTCAACAAATAGATACTCCACAACTATGGACTCCACAACTAGAAACTCTAACACTAGAAACTCCACAACCAGAAACTCCGCAACTAAAAACTCCGCAACTAGAAACTCCACAGCTAGAAAATCCACAGCTAGAAATTCCACAACTAGAAACTCCACAACTACAGATTCCGCAACTATAAACTCCACAACTAGACAATCCGCAACTAGGAACTCTACAACTTCAAAATCCACAACTAAACTAAAAACTTCACAACTTGAAACTCCACAACTAGATACTCCACAACTACAAATTCCACTACTAGAAACTCCACAACTTGAAACTCCGCAACTAGAAACTCCGCCACTACAATCTCCACAACTGGAAAACTCCGCAACTAGAAACTCTGCAACTAGAAACTCCGCAACTAGAAACTCTAGAGCTAGAAACTCCACAACTACATCCTCCACAACTAGAGACTCCACAACTAGAAACTTCACAACTACGAGTCCCACAACTACGAACCCCACAACCACAAACTCAACAACTGCAAATTCCACAACTAGAAACTCAACAACTTTAGACTTCGCAACTAGAAACTCCACAAATAGAGACTCCACAACTAGGAACTCCACAACTAGAGACTCCACAACCAGAAACTCTACAGCTAGAAATTCCACAGCTTGAGACTTCGTATGTAGAGACTCGGCAACTAGAAACACAACAACTAGAAACTCCACATGAGAAACTCCACAACTAGAAACTCCACAACTTGAAACACCACAACTAGATACTCCACAAAAACAAATTTCATAACTAGAAACTCCACGGCTAGAAAGAACGCAACTAGAAACTCTGCAACTAGAAACTCCGCAACTATAAACTCCACAACTAGCAACTCCACAACTACAGACTCCGCAACTAGAAAACTCCGCAACTAGAAACTCCCAACCAGACACTCCGCAACTAGGAACTCTACAACTTCAAAATCCACAACTAGAAACTCCCCAACTTGAAACACCACAACTAGATACTCCACAACTACCAACTCCACAACTAGAAACTCCGCAACTAGAAACTCCACCACTAGAAACTACACAACTATTAAACTCCGCAACTAGAAAATCTTCAACTAGAAACTCCGCAACTAGAAACTCCACAGCTAGAAACTTCACTACTTGAAACACCACAACCAGATACTCCACAACTACGAATTCCACAACTAGAAACTCCACAGCTAGGAAGTCCGCAACTAGAATTTCTGCAACTAGAAACTCCACAACTAGAAACTGCACAGCTAGAAAATCCACCACTAAAAACTCCACAACTAGCTACTCCACAACTAAAGACTCCGGAACTAGAAAACTCCGCAACTAGAAACTCCCAACTAGACTTTCCGCAACAAGAAACTCCGCAACTAGAAATTCCACAACTTGAGACTTCGAAACTACAAACTCCACAACTAGAAACTCCACAACTAGAAACTCCACAACTGGAAACTCCACAACTAGAAACTCCGCAACTAAAAACTCCACAGCTAAAAAGTCCGCAACTAGAAACTCTGCAACTAGAAACTCCGCAACTAGAAATTCCACAGCTAGAAAATCCACCACTAGAAACTCCACAACTAGCAACTCCCAACTAGACACTCCGCAACTAGGAACTCTACAACTTCAAATTCCACAACTAGAAACTCCACAACTTGAAACTCCACAACTAGATACTCCACAACTACAAACTGCACAACTTGAAACTCCGCAACTAGAAACTCCATAACTAGAAACTCCACTACTAGAAAACTCCGCAACTAGAAACTCTGCAGCTAGAAACTCCGCAACTAGAAACTCAACAACTTGAGATTTTGCTACTAGAAACTCGGCGACTAGAAACTCAACTACTAGAAACTCCACAACTAGAAACTTCTCAACTAAAAACTCCAAAACTTGAAACACCACAACTAGATACTCCACAACTACAAACTCCACAACTAGAAACTCCACAATTAGAAACTCCACAACTAGGAACTTCTCAACTTGAAACTCCATAACTAGAAACTCCACTACTAGAAAACTCCACAACTAGAAACTCTGCAACTAGAAACTCCACAACTCGAAACTCCACAGCTAGAAACTTCACTACTTGAAACACTACAACTAGATACTCCAAAACTACGAATTCCACAACAATAAACTCCAACACTAGAAACTCCGCAACTAGAAACTCCCAACTTGACACTCCGCAACTAGGAACTCTACAACTTCAAAATCCACAACTATAAACTCCACAACTCTAAACTCCACAACTAAATACTCCATAACTACAAACTCCACAACTACAAACTCCACAACTTGAAACTCGGCAACTAGAAACTCCATAACTAGAAACTCCACTACTAGAAAACTCCGCAACTAGAAACTCTGCAACTAGAAACTCCGCAACTAGAAACTCCACAGCTAGAAACTTCACTGCTTGAAACACCACAACTAGATACTTCAAAACTACGAATTCTACAACTAGAAACTCCGCAACTAGAAACTCCGCAACTAGAAACTCCGCAACTAGAAACTCCACAGCTAGAAACTCCACAACTTGAAATTTTGCTACTAGAAACTCGGCAACTAGAAACTCAACCACTAGAAACTCCACAACTAGAAACTTCTCAACTAAAAAGTCCACAACTTGAAACACCACAACTAGATACTCCACAACTACAAACTCCACAACTAGAAACTGGACAACTAGAAACTCCACAACTAGAAACTCCACAACTTGAAACTCCATAACTAGAAACTCCACTACTAGAAAACTCCACAACTAGAAACTCTGCAACTAGAAACTCCGCAACTAGAAACTCCACAGCTAGAAACTTCACTACTTTAAACACTACAACTAGATACTCCGAAACTACGAATTCCACAACAATAAACTCCAACACTAGAAACTCTGCAACTAGAAACTCCACAACTAGAAACTCCTCAACTAGAAACTCCACCACTTGAAACACCACAACTAGATTCTCTAGAAACTCCACAACTAGAAACTCCACAACTTGAAACTCCGCAACTACAAATTCCACAACTAGAAACTCCACAACTTGAAACACCACAACTAGATACTCCACAACTAGAAACTCCATAACTAGAAGCTCCACAACTAGAAATTCCGCAACTAGAAACTCCACAACTAGAGACTCCATAACTCTAAACTTCACAACTAGAAACTCCACAACCAGAAACTCCACAAATAGAAACTCCGCAACTAGAAATCCCACAACTAGAGACTCCACAACAAGAGACTTCACAACTAGAAACTCTGCAACTAGAAACTCCGCAACTAGAAACTCCACAGCTAGAAACTTCACTACTTTAAACACTACAACTAGATACTCCGAAACTACGAATTCCACAACAATAAACTCCAACACTAGAAACTCTGCAACTAGAAACTCCACAACTAGAAACTCCTCAACTAGAAACTCCACCACTTGAAACACCACAAGTAATTCTCTAGAAACTCCACAACTAGAAACTCCACAACTTGAAACTCCGCAACTACAAATTCCACAACTAGAAACTCCACAACTTGAAACACCACAACTAGATACTCCACAACTAGAAACTCCATAACTAGAAGCTCCACAACTAGAAATTCCGCAACTAGAAACTCCACAACTAGAGACTCCATAACTCTAAACTTCACAACTAGAAACTCCACAACCAGAAACTCCACAAATAGAAACTCCGCAACTAGAAATCCCACAACTAGAGACTCCACAACAAGAGACTTCACAACTAGAAACTCCGCAACTAGAGACTCCACAACCAGAAACTCCACAGCTAGAAACTCTGCAACTAGAAACTCCGCAACTAGAAATTCCACAGCTAGAAAATCCACCTCTAGAAACTCCACAACTAGCAACTCCCAACTAGACACTCCGCAACTACGAACTCTACAACTTCAAAATCCACAACTAGAAACTCCACAGCTTGAAACTCCGCAACTAGAAACTCCATAACTAGAAACTCCACTACTAGAAAACTCCACAACTAGAAACTCTGCAACTAGAAACTCCGCAACTAGAAACTCCACAACTTGAGATTTCGCTACTCGAAACTCGGCAACTAGAAACTCAACCACTAGAAACTCCACAACTAGCAACTTCTCAACTAAAAACTCCACAACTTGAAACACCACAACTAGATACTCCACAACTACAAACTCCACAACTAGAAACTCCACAATTAGAAACTCCACAACTAGAAACTCCACAACTTGAAACTCCATAACTAGAAACTCCACTACTAGAAACTCTACAACTAGAAAATTCTCAACTTGAAACTCCATAACTAAAAACTCCACTACTAGAAAACTCCACAACTAGAAACTTCGCAACTAGAAACTCCGCAACTAGAAACTCCACAGCTAGAAACTCCACAACTTGAGATTTTGCTACTAGAAACTCGGCAACTAGAAACTCAACCACTAGAAACTCTACAACTAGAAACTTCTCAACTAAAAACTCCACAACTTGAAACACCACAACTATATACTCCACAACTGCAAACTCCACAACTAGAAACTCTGCAACCAGAAACTCCGCAACTAGAAACTCCACAGCTAGAAACTTCACTACTTGAAACACTACAACTACAGACTCCGCAACTAGAAACTCCGCAACTAGAAATCCCACAACTAGAGACTCCACAACTAGAGACTTCACAACTAGAAACTGCGCAACTAGAAAATCCACAACTAGAAACTCCACAGCTAGAAACTCCACATTTTGAAACACCACAACTAGATACTCCACAACTACAAAATCCATAACTAGAAACTCCACAACTAGAAACTCCACAACTTGAAACTCAACAAATAGATACTCCACAACTATGGACTCCACAACTACAGACTCCACAACTAGAAACTCCACAACTAGAAACTCCATCACCAGAAACTCCGCAACTAGAAATCCCACAACTAGAGACTCCACAACTAGAGACTTCACAACTAGAAACTCCGCAACTAGAAACTCCACAACTAGAAACTCCACAACTTGGAACCCCACAACTAGATACTCCACAACTACAAATTTCACAACTAGAAACTCCACAACTAAAACTCCGCAACTTGAAACTCAACAAATAGATACTCCACAACTATGGACTCCACAACTAGAAACTCTAACACTAGAAACTCCACAACCAGAAACTCCGCAACTAAAAACTCCGCAACTAGAAACTCCACAGCTAGAAAATCCACAGCTAGAAATTCCACAACTAGAAACTCCACAACTACAGATTCCGCAACTATAAACTCCACAACTAGACAATCCGCAACTAGGAACTCTACAACTTCAAAATCCACAACTAAACTAAAAACTTCACAACTTGAAACTCCACAACTAGATACTCCACAACTACAAATTCCACTACTAGAAACTCCACAACTTGAAACTCCGCAACTAGAAACTCCGCCACTACAATCTCCACAACTGGAAAACTCCGCAACTAGAAACTCTGCAACTAGAAACTCCGCAACTAGAAACTCTAGAGCTAGAAACTCCACAACTACATCCTCCACAACTAGAGACTCCACAACTAGAAACTTCACAACTACGAGTCCCACAACTACGAACCCCACAACCACAAACTCAACAACTGCAAATTCCACAACTGGAAACTCAACAACTTTAGACTTCGCAACTAGAAACTCCACAAATAGAGACTCCACAACTAGGAACTCCACAACTAGAGACTCCACAACCAGAAACTCTACAGCTAGAAATTCCACAGCTTGAGACTTCGTATGTAGAGACTCGGCAACTAGAAACACAACAACTAGAAACTCCACATGAGAAACTCCACAACTAGAAACTCCACAACTTGAAACACCACAACTAGATACTCCACAAAAACAAATTTCATAACTAGAAACTCCACAGCTAGAAAGAACGCAACTAGAAACTCTGCAACTAGAAACTCCGCAACTATAAACTCCACAACTAGCAACTCCACAACTACAGACTCCGCAACTAGAAAACTCCGCAACTAGAAACTCCCAACCAGACACTCCGCAACTAGGAACTCTACAACTTCAAAATCCACAACTAGAAACTCCCCAACTTGAAACACCACAACTAGATACTCCACAACTACCAACTCCACAACTAGAAACTCCGCAACTAGAAACTCCACCACTAGAAACTACACAACTATTAAACTCCGCAACTAGAAAATCTTCAACTAGAAACTCCGCAACTAGAAACTCCACAGCTAGAAACTTCCCTACTTGAAACACCACAACCAGATACTCCACAACTACGAATTCCACAACTAGAAACTCCACAGCTAGGAAGTCCGCAACTAGAATTTCTGCAACTAGAAACTCCACAACTAGAAACTGCACAGCTAGAAAATCCACCACTAAAAACTCCACAACTAGCTACTCCACAACTAAAGACTCCGGAACTAGAAAACTCCGCAACTAGAAACTCCCAACTAGACTTTCCGCAACAAGAAACTCCGCAACTAGAAATTCCACAACTTGAGACTTCGAAACTACAAACTCCACAACTAGAAACTCCACAACTAGAAACTCCACAACTGGAAACTCCACAACTAGAAACTCCGCAACTAAAAACTCCACAGCTAAAAAGTCCGCAACTAGAAACTCTGCAACTAGAAACTCCGCAACTAGAAATTCCACAGCTAGAAAATCCACCACTAGAAACTCCACAACTAGCAACTCCCAACTAGACACTCCGCAACTAGGAACTCTACAACTTCAAATTCCACAACTAGAAACTCCACAACTTGAAACTCCACAACTAGATACTCCACAACTACAAACTCCACAACTTGAAACTCCGCAACTAGAAACTCCATAACTAGAAACTCCACTACTAGAAAACTCCGCAACTAGAAACTCTGCAGCTAGGAACTCCGCAACTAGAAACTCAACAACTTGAGATTTTGCTACTAGAAACTCGGCGACTAGAAACTCAACTACTAGAAACTCCACAACTAGAAACTTCTCAACTAAAAACTCCAAAACTTGAAACACCACAACTAGATACTCCACAACTACAAACTCCACAACTAGAAACTCCACAATTAGAAACTCCACAACTAGAAACTTGTCAACTTGAAACTCCATAACTAGAAACTCCACTACTAGAAAACTCCACAACTAGAAACTCTGCAACTAGAAACTCCACAACTCGAAACTCCACAGCTAGAAACTTCACTACTTGAAACACTACAACTAGATACTCCAAAACTACGAATTCCACAACAATAAACTCCAACACTAGAAACTCCGCAACTAGAAACTCCCAACTTGACACTCCGCAACTAGGAACTCTACAACTTCAAAATCCACAACTATAAACTCCACAACTCTAAACTCCACAACTAAATACTCCATAACTACAAACTCCACAACTACAAACTCCACAACTTGAAACTCGGCAACTAGAAACTCCATAACTAGAAACTCCACTACTAGAAAACTCCGCAACTAGAAACTCTGCAACTAGAAACTCCGCAACTAGAAACTCCACAGCTAGAAACTTCACTACTTGAAACACCACAACTAGATACTTCAAAACTACGAATTCTACAACTAGAAACTCCGCAACTAGAAACTCCGCAACTAGAAACTCCGCAACTAGAAACTCCACAGCTAGAAACTCCACAACTTGAAATTTTGCTACTAGAAACTCGGCAACTAGAAACTCAACCACTAGAAACTCCACAACTAGAAACTTCTCAACTAAAAACTCCACAACTTGAAACACCACAACTAGATACTCCACAACTACAAACTCCACAACTAGAAACTGGACAACTAGAAACTCCACAACTAGAAACTCCACAACTTGAAACTCCATAACTAGAAACTCCACTACTAGAAAACTCCACAACTAGAAACTCTGCAACTAGAAACTCCGCAACTAGAAACTCCACAGCTAGAAACTTCACTACTTTAAACACTACAACTAGATACTCCGAAACTACGAATTCCACAACAATAAACTCCAACACTAGAAACTCTGCAACTAGAAACTCCACAACTAGAAACTCCTCAACTAGAAACTCCACCACTTGAAACACCACAACTAGATTCTCTAGAAACTCCACAACTAGAAACTCCACAACTTGAAACTCCGCAACTACAAATTCCACAACTAGAAACTCCACAACTTGAACACCACAACTAGATACTCCACAACTAGAAACTCCATAACTAGAAGCTCCACAACTAGAAATTCCGCAACTAGAAACTCCACAACTAGAGACTCCATAACTCTAAACTTCACAACTAGAAACTCCACAACCAGAAACTCCACAAATAGAAACTCCGCAACTAGAAATCCCACAACTAGAGACTCCACAACAAGAGACTTCACAACTAGAAACTCCGCAACTAGAGACTCCACAACCAGAAACTCCACAGCTAGAAACTCTGCAACTAGAAACTCCGCAACTAGAAATTCCACAGCTAGAAAATCCACCTCTAGAAACTCCACAACTAGCAACTCCCAACTAGACACTCCGCAACTACGAACTCTACAACTTCAAAATCCACAACTAGAAACTCCACAGCTTGAAACTCCGCAACTAGAAACTCCATAACTAGAAACTCCACTACTAGAAAACTCCACAACTAGAAACTCTGCAACTAGAAACTCCGCAACTAGAAACTCCACAACTTGAGATTTCGCTACTCGAAACTCGGCAACTAGAAACTCAACCACTAGAAACTCCACAACTAGCAACTTCTCAACTAAAAACTCCACAACTTGAAACACCACAACTAGATACTCCACAACTACAAACTCCACAACTAGAAACTCCACAATTAGAAACTCCACAACTAGAAACTCCACAACTTGAAACTCCATAACTAGAAACTCCACTACTAGAAACTCTACAACTAGAAAATTCTCAACTTGAAACTCCATAACTAAAAACTCCACTACTAGAAAACTCCACAACTAGAAACTCCGCAACTAGAAACTCCGCAACTAGAAACTCCGCAACTAGAAACTCCACAGCTAGAAACTCCACAACTTGAGATTTTGCTACTAGAAACTCGGCAACTAGAAACTCAACCACTAGAAACTCCACAACTAGAAACTTCTCAACTAAAAACTCCACAACTTGAAACACCACAACTATATACTCCACAAATGCAAACTCCACAACAAGAAACTCTGCAACTAGAAACTCCGCAACTAGAAACTCCACAGCTAGAAACTTCGCTACTTGAAACACTACAACTACAGACTCCGCAACTAGAAACTCCGCAACTAGAAATCCCACAACTAGAGACTCCACAACTAGAGACTTCACAACTAGAAACTGCGCAACTAGAAAATCCACAACTAGAAACTCCACAGCTAGAAACCCCACAACCAGATACTCCACAACTACAAATTTCACAACTAGAAACTCCACAACTAAAACTCCGCAACTATAAACTCCGCAACTAGAAACTCCACAGCTAGAAAGTCCGACACTAGAAACTCTGCAACTAGAAACTCCGCAACTAGAAACTCCACAGCTAGAAAATCCACCACTAGAAACTCCACAACTAGCAACACCACAACTACAGACTCCGCAACTAGAAACTCCGCAACTAGAAATCCCACAACTAGAGACTCCACAACTAGAGACTTCACAACTAGAAACTGCGCAACTAGAAAATCCACAACTAGAAACTCCACAACTAGAAACTCCACAACTTGAAACTCAACAAATAGATACTCCACAACTATGGACTCCACAACTAGAAACTCTAACACTAGAAACTCCACAACCAGAAACTCCGCAACTAAATACTCCCCAACTAGAAACTCCACAGCTAGAAAATCCACAGCTAGAAATTCCACAACTAGAAACTCCACAACTACAGATTCCGCAACTATAAACTCCACAACTAGATAATCCGCAACTAGGAACTCTACAACTTCAAAATCCACAACTAAACTAAAAACTTCACAACTTGAAACTCCACAACTAGATACTCCACAACTACAAACTCCACTACTAGAAACTCCACAACTTGAAACTCCGCAACTAGAAACTCCGCCACTACAATCTCCACAACTGGAAAACTCCGCAACTAGAAACTCTGCAACTAGAAACACCGCAACTAGAAACTCCAGAGCTAGAAACTCCACAACTACATCCTCCACAACTAGAGACTCCACAACTAGAAACTCCACAACTACGAGTCCCACAACTACGAACCCCACAACTACAAACTCAACAACTGCAAATTCCACAACTAGAAACTCAACAACTTTAGACTTCGCAACTAGAAACTCCACAAATAGAGACTCCACAACTAGGAACTCCACAAATAGAGACTGTACAACCAGAAACTCTACAGCTAGAAATTCCACAGCTTGAGACTTCGTATGTAGAGACTCGGCAACTAGAAACACAACAACTAAGAACTCCACAATGAGAAACTCCACAAC
Organism: Rhipicephalus microplus; assembly: GCF_043290135.1. NCBI lineage: Eukaryota > Metazoa > Arthropoda > Arachnida > Ixodida > Ixodidae > Rhipicephalus > Rhipicephalus microplus. The sequence goes on from NW_027464595.1 coordinate 10,516,414, forward strand.
TAGATACTCCACAAAAACAAATTTCATAACTAGAAACTCCACAGCTAGAAAGCCCGCAACTAGAAACTCTGCAACTAGAAACTCCGCAACTAGAAACTCCACAACTAGCAACTCCACAACTACAGACTCCGCAACTAGAAAACTCCGCAACTAGAAACTCCCAACCAGACACTCCGCAACTAGGAACTCTACAACTTCAAAATCCACAACTAGAAACTCCCCAACTTGAAACACCACAGCTAGATACTCCACAACTACCAACTCCACAACTAGAAACTCCGCAACTAGAAACTCCGCCACTAGAAACTCCACAACTATTAAACTCCGCAACTAGAAAATCTTCAACTAGAAACTCCGCAACTAGAAACTCCACAGCTAGAAACTTCACTATTTGAAACACCACAACCAGATACTCCACAACTACGAATTCCACAACTAGAAACTCCACAGCTAGGACGTCCGCAACTAGAAACTCTGCAACTAGAAACTCCACAACTGGAAACTGCACAGCTAGAAAATCCACCACTAAAAACTCCACAACTAGCTACTCCTCAACTAAAGACTCCGGAACTAGAAAACTCCGCAACTAGAAACTCCCAACTAGACTTTCCGCAACAAGAAACTTCGCCACTAGAAACTCCACAACTATTAAACTCCGCAACTAGAAAATCTTCAACTAGAAACTCCGCAACTAGAAACTCCACAGCTAGAAACTTCACTACTTGAAACACCACAACCAGATACTCCACAACTACGAATTCCACAACTAGAAACTCCACAGCTAGGAAGTCCGCAACTAGAAACTCTGCAACTAGAAACTCCACAACTAGAAACTGCACAGCTAGAAAATCCACCACTAAAAACTCCACAACTAGCTACTCCACAACTAAAGACTCCGGAACTAGAAAACTCCGCAACTAGAAACTCCCAACTAGACTTTCCGCAACAAGAAACTCCGCAACTAGAAACTCCACAACTTGAGACTTCGAAACTACAAACTCCACAACTAGAAACTCCACAACTAGAAACTCCACAACTAGAAACTCCACAACTAAAAACTCCACAGCTAAAAAGTCCGCAACTAGAAACTCTGCAACTAGAAACTCCGCAACTAGAAATTCCACAGCTAGAAAATCCACCACTAGAAACTCCACAACTAGCAACTCCCAACTAGACACTCCGCAACTAGGAACTCTACAACTTCAAATTCCACAACTAGAAACTCCACAACTTGAAACTCCACAACTAGATACTCCACAACTACAAACTCCACAACTACAAACTCCACAACTTGAAACTCCGCATTTAGAAACTCCATAACTAGAAACTCCACTACTAGAAAACTCCGCAACTAGAAACTCTGCAACTAGAAACTCCGCAACTAGAAACTCCACAACTTGAGATTTTGCTACTAGAAACTCGGCGACTAGAAACTCAACCACTAGAAACTCCACAACTAGAAACTTCTCAACAAAAAACTCCACAACTTGAAACACCACAACTATATACTCCACAACTGCAAACTCCACAACTAGAAACTCTGCAACTAGAAACTCCGCAACTAGAAACTCCACAGCTAGAAACTTCACTACTTGAAACACTACAACTACAGACTCCGCAACTAGAAACTCCGCAACTAGAAATCCCACAACTAGAGACTCCACAACTAGAGACTTCACAACTAGAAACTGCGCAACTAGAAAATCCACAACTAGAAACTTCACAGCTAGAAACTCCACATTTTGAAACACCACAACTAGATACTCCACAACTACAAAATCCATAACTAGAAACTCCACAACTAGAAACTCCACAACTAGAAACTCCACAACTAGAAACTCAACAAATAGATACTCCACAACTATTGACTCCACAACTACAGACTCCACAACTAGAAACTCCACAACTAGAAACTCCACAACCAGAAACTCCGCAACTAGAAATCCCACAACTAGAAACTCCGCAACTAGAAACTCCACAACTAGAAACTCCACAACTTGGAACCCCACAACTAGATACTCCACAACTACAAATTTCACAACTAGAAACTCCACAACTAAAACTCCGCAACTTGAAACTCAACAAATAGATACTCCACAACTATGGACTCCACAACTAGAAACTCTAACACTAGAAACTCCACAACCAGAAACTCCGCAACTAAAAACTCCGCAACTAGAAACTACACAGCTAGAAAATCCACAGCTAGAAATTCCACAACTAGAAACTCCACAACTACAGATTCCGCAACTATAAACTCCACCACTAGACAATCCGCAACTAGGAACTCTACAACTTCAAAATCCACAACTAAACTAAAAACTTCACAACTTGAAACTCCACAACTAGATACTCCACAACTACAAACTCCACTACTAGAAACTCCACAACTTGAAACTCCGCAACTAGAAACTCCGCCACTACAATCTCCACAACTGGAAAACTCCGCAACTAGAAACTCTGCAACTAGAAACACCGCAACTAGAAACTCCAGAGCTAGAAACTCCACAACTACATCCTCCACAACTAGAGACTCCACAACTAGAAACTCCACAACTACGAGTCCCACAACTGCGAACCCCACAACTACAAACTCAACAACTGCAAATTCCACAACTAGAAACTCAACAACTTTAGACTTCGCAACTAGAAACTCCACAAATAGAGACTCCACAACTAGGAACTCCACAACTAGAGACTCCACAACCAGAAACTCTACAGCTAGAAATTCCACAGCTTGAGACTTCGTATGTAGAGACTCGGCAACTAGAAACACAACAACTAAGAACTCCACAATGAGAAACTCCACAACTAGAAACTCCACAACTTGAAACACCACAACTAGATACTCCACAAAAACAAATTTCATAACTAGAAACTCCACAGCTAGCAACTCCACAACTACAGACTCCGCAACTAGAAAACTCCCCAACTTGAAACACCACAACTAGGTACTCCACAACTACCAACTCCACAACTAGAAACTCCGCAACTAGAAACTCCGCCACTAGAAACTCCACAACTAATAAACTCCGCAACTAGAAAATCTTCAACTAGAAACTCCGCAACTAGAAACTCCACAGCTAGAAACTTCACTACTTGAAACACCACAACCAGATACTCCACAACTACGAATTCCACAACTAGAAACTCCACAGCTAGGAAGTCCGCAACTAGAAACTCTGCAACTAGAAACTCCACAACTAGAAACTGCACAGCTAGAAAATCCACCACTAAAAACTCCACAACTAGCTACTCCACAACTAAAGATTCCGGAACTAGAAAACTCCGCAACTAGAAACTCCCAACTAGACTTTCCGCAACAAGAAACTCCGCAACTAGAAACTCCACAACTTGAGACTTCGAAACTACAAACTCCACAACTAGAAACTCCACAACTTGAAACTCCGCAACTAGAAACTCCGCCACTACAATCTCCACAACTGGAAAACTCCGCAACTAGAAACTCTGCAACTAGAAACACCGCAACTAGAAACTCCAGAGCTAGAAACTCCACAACTACATCCTCCACAACTAGAGACTCCACAACTAGAAACTCCACAACTACGAGTCCCACAACTACGAACCGCACAACTACAAACTCAACAACTGCAAATTCCACAACTAGAAACTCAACAACTTTAGACTTCGCAACTAGAAACTCCACAAATAGAGACTCCACAACTAGGAACTCCACAAATAGAGACTGCACAACCAGAAACTCTACAGCTAGAAATTCCACAGCTTGAGACTTCATATGTAGAGACTCGGCAACTAGAAACACAACAACTAAGAACTCCACAATGAGAAACTCCACAACTAGAAACTCCACAACTTGAAACACCACAACTAGATACTCCACAAAAACAAATTTCATAACTAGAAACTCCACAGCTAGAAAGCCCGCAACTAGAAACTCTGCAACTAGAAACTCCGCAACTAGAAACTCCACAACTAGCAACTCCACAACTACAGACTCCGCAACTAGAAAACTCCGCAACTAGAAACTCCCAACCAGACACTCCGCAACTAGGAACTCTACAACTTCAAAATCCACAACTAGAAACTCCCCAACTTGAAACACCACAACTAGATACTCCACAACTACCAACTCCACAACTAGAAACTCCGCAACTAGAAACTCCGCCACTAGAAACTCCACAACTATTAAACTCCGCAACTAGAAAATCTTCAACTAGAAACTCCGCAACTAGAAACTCCACAGCTAGAAACTTCACTATTTGAAACACCACAACCAGATACTCCACAACTACGAATTCCACAACTAGAAACTCCACAGCTAGGACGTCCGTCTAGAAACTCTGCAACTAGAAACTCCACAACTGGAAACTGCACAGCTAGAAAATCCACCACTAAAAACTCCACAACTAGCTACTCCACAACTAAAGACTCCGGAACTAGAAAACTCCGCAACTAGAAACTCCCAACTAGACTTTCCGCAACAAGAAACTCCGCCACTAGAAACTCCACAACTATTAAACTCCGCAACTAGAAAATCTTCAACTAGAAACTCCGCAACTAGAAACTCCACAGCTAGAAACTTCACTACTTGAAACACCACAACCAGATACTCCACAACTACGAATTCCACAACTAGAAACTCCACAGCTAGGAAGTCCGCAACTAGAAACTCTGCAACTAGAAACTCCACAACTAGAAACTGCACAGCTAGAAAATCCACCACTAAAAGCTCCACAACTAGCTACTCCACAACTAAAGACTCCGGAACTAGAAAACTCCGCAACTAGAAACTCCCAACTAGACTTTCCGCAACAAGAAACTCCGGAACTAGAAACTCCACAACTTGAGACTTCGAAACTACAAACTCCACAACTAGAAACTCCACAACTAGAAAATCCACAACTAAAAACTCCACAACTAAAAACTCCACAGCTAAAAAGTCCGCAACTAGAAACTCTGCAACTAGAAACTCCGCAACTAGAAATTCCACAGCTAGAAAATCCACCACTAGAAACTCCACAACTAGCAACTCCCAACTAGACACTCCGCAACTAGGAACTCTACAACTTCAAATCCCACAACTAGAAACTCCACAACTTGAAACTCCACAACTAGATACTCCACAACTACAAACTCCACAACTACAAACTCCACAACTTGAAACTCCGCAACTAGAAACTCCATAACTAGAAACTCCACTACTAGAAAACTCCGCAACTAGAAACTCTGCAACTAGAAACTCCGCAACTAGAAACTCCACAACTTGAGATTTTGCTACTAGAAACTCGGCGACTAGAAACTCAACCACTAGAAACTCCACAACTAGAAACTTCTCAACTAAAAACTCCAAAACTTGAAACACCAAAACTAGATACTCCACAACTACAAACTCCACAACTAGAAACTCCACAATTAGAAACTCCACAACTAGAAACTTCTCAACTTGAAACTCCATAACTAGAAACTCCACTACTAGAAAACTCCACAACTAGAAACTCTGCAACTAGAAACTCCGCAACTCGAAACTCCACAGCTAGAAACTTCACTACTTGAAACACTACAACTAGATACTCCAAAATTACGAATTCCACAACAATAAACTCCAACACTAGAAACTCTGCAACTAGAAACTCCCAACTTGACACTCCGCAACTAGGAACTCTACAACTTCAAAATCCACAACTATAAACTCCACAACTCTAAACTACACAACTAAATACTCCATAACTAAAAACTCCACAACTACAAACTCCACAACTTGAAACTCTGCAACTAGAAACTCCATAACTAGAAACTCCACTACTAGAAAACTCCGCAACTAGAAACTCTGCAACTAGAAACTCCGCAACTAGAAACTCCACAGCTAGAAACTCCACAACTTGAAATTTTGCTACTAGAAACTCGGCAACTAGAAACTCAACCACTAGAAACTCCACAACTAGAAACTTCTCAACTAAAAACTCCACAACTTGAAACACCACAACTAGATACTCCACAACTACAAACTCCACAACTAGAAACTCCACAACTAGAAACTCCACAACTAGAAACTCCACAACTTGAAACTCCATAACTAGAAACTCCACTACTAGAAAACTCCACAACTAGAAACTCTGCAACTAGAAACTCCGCAACTAGAAACTCCACAGCTAGAAACTTCACTACTTTAAACACTACAACTAGATACTCCAAAACTACGAATTCCACAACAATAAACTCCAACACTAGAAACTCTGCAACTAGAAACTCCACAACTAGAAACTCCTCAACTAGAAACTCCACAACTTGAAACACCACAACTAGATTCTCTAGAAACTCCACAACTAGAAACTCCACAACTTGAAACTCCGCAACTACAAATTCCACAACTAGAAACTCCACAACTTGAAACACCACAACTAGATACTCCACAACTAGAAACTCCACAACTAGAAGCTCCACAACTAGAAATTCCGCCACTAAAAACTCCACAACTAGACACTCCATAACTCTAAACTTCACAACTAGAAACTCCACAACCAGAAACTCCACAAATAGAAACTCCGCAACTAGAAATCCTACAACTAGAGACTCCACAACAAGAGACTTCACAACTAGAAACTCCGCAACTAGAGACTCCACAACCAGAAACTCCACAGCTAGAAACTCTGCAACTAGAAACTCCGCAACTAGAAATTCCACAGCTAGAAAATCCACCACTAGAAACTCCACAACTGGAAACTCCACTACTAGAAACTCCACCATTAGAAACTCCACAACAAGAAACTTCTCAACTTGAAACTCCATAACTAGAAACTCCACTACTAGAAAACTCCACAACTAGAAACTCTGCAACTAGAAACTCTGCAACTAGAAACTCCACAGCTAGAAACTTCACTACTTGAAACACCACAGCTAGACACTTCAAAACTACGAATTCCACAACTAGAAACTCCGCAACTAGAAACTCCGCAACTAGAAACTCCGCAACTAGAAACTCCACAGCTAGAAACTCCACAACTTGAGATTTTGCTACTAGAAACTCGGCAACTAGAAACTCAACCACTAAAAACTCCACAACTAGAAACTTCTTAACTAAAAACTCCACAACTTGAAACGCCACAACTATATACTCCACAACTGCAAACTCCAGAACTAGAAACTCTGCAACTAGAAACTCCGCAACTAGAAACTCCACAGCTAGAAATTTCACTACTTGAAACACTACAACTACAGACTCCGCAACTAGAAACTCCGCAACTAGAAATCCCGCAACTAGAGACTCCACAACTAGAGACTTCACAACTAGAAACTGCGCAACTAGAAAATCCACAACTAGAAACTTCACAGCTAGAAACTCCACATTTTGAAACACCACAACTAGATACTCCACAACTACAAAATCCATAACTAGAAACTCCACAACTAGAAACTCCACAACTTGAAACTCAACAAATAGATACTCCACAACTATGGACTCCACAACTACAGACTCCACAACTAGAAACTCCACAACTAGAAACTCCACAACCAGAAACTCCGCAACTAGAAATCCCACAACTAGAGACTCCACAACTAGAGACTTCACAACTAGAAACTCCGCAACTAGAAACTCCACAACTAGAAACTCCACAACTTGGATCCCCACAACTAGATACTCCACAACTACAAATTTCACAACTAGAAACTCCACAACTAAAACTCCGCAACTTGAAACTCCGCCACTACAATCTCCACAACTGGAAAACTCCGCAACTAGAAACTCTGCAACTAGAAACTCCGCAACTAGAAACTCCAGAGCTAGAAACTCCACAACTACATCCTCCACAACTAGAGACTCCACAACTAGAAACTCCACAACTACGAGTCCCACAACTACGAACCCCACAACTACAAACTCAACAACTGCAAATTCCACAACTAGAAACTCAACAACTTTAGACTTCGCAACTAGAAACTCCACAAATAGAGCCTCCACAACTAGGAACTCCACAACTAGAGACTCCACAACCAGAAACTCTACAGCTAGAAATTCCACAGCTTGAGACTTCGTATGTAGAGACTCGGCAACTAGAAACACAACAACTAGAAACTCCACAATGAGAAACTTCACAACTAGAAACTCCACAACTTGAAACACCACAACTAGATACTCCACAAAAACAAATTTCATAACTAGAAACTCCACAGCTAGAAAGCCCGCAACTAGAAACTCTGCAACTAGAAACTCCGCAACTAGAAACTCCACAACTAGCAACTCCACAACTACAGACTCCGCAACTAGAAAACTCCGCAACTAGAAACTCCCAACCAGACACTCCGCAACTAGGAACTCTACAACTTCAAAATCCACAACTAGAAACTCCCCAACTTGAAACACCACAACTAGATACTCCACAACTACCAACTCCACAACTAGAAACTCCGCAACTAGAAACTCCGCCACCAGAAACTCCACAACTATTAAACTCCGCAACTAGAAAATCTTCAACTAGAAACTCCGCAACTAGAAACTCCACAGCTAGAAACTTCACTACTTGAAACACCACAACCAGATACTCCACAACTACGAATTCCACAACTAGAAACTCCACAGCTAGGAAGTCCGCAACTAGAAACTCTGCAACTAGAAACTCCACAACTAGAAACTGCACAGCTAGAAAATCCACCACTAAAAACTCCACAACTAGCTACTCCACAACTAAAGACTCCGGAACTCGAAAACTCCGCAACTAGAAACTCCCAACTAGACTTTCCGCAACAAGAAACTCCGACACTAGAAACTCCACAACTTGAGACTTCGAAACTACAAACTCCACAGCTAGAAACTCCACAACTTGAAACTCCACAACTAGAAACTCCGCAACTAAAACTCCACAGCTAAAAAGTCCGCAACTAGAAACTTTGCAACTAGAAACTCCGCAACTAGAAAACTCCGCAACTAGAAACTCTGCAACTAGAAACTCCGCAACTAGAAACTCCACAACTTGAGATTTTGCTACTAGAAACTCGGCGACGAGAAACTCTACCACTAGAAACTCCACAACTAGAAACTTCTCAACTAAAAACTCCAAAACTTGAAACACCACAACTAGATACTCCACAACTACAAACTCCACAACTAGAAACTCCACAATTAGAAACTCCACAACTAGAAACTTCTCAACTTGAAACTCCATAACTAGAATCTCTGCAACTAGAAACTCCGCAACTCGAAACTCCACAGCTAGAAACTTCACTACTTGAAACACTACAACTAGATACTCCAAAACTACGAATTCCACAACAATAAACTCCAACACTAGAAACTCCGCAACTAGAAACTCCCAACTTGACACTCCGCAACTAGGAACTCTACAACTTCAAAATCCACAACTATAAACTCCACAACTTGAAACTCCACAACTAAATACTCCATAACTACAAACTCCACAACTACAAACTCCACAACTTGAAACTCCGCAACTAGAAACTCCATAACTAGAAACTCCACTACTAGAAAACTCCGCAACTAGAAACTCTGCAACTAGAAACTCCGCAACTAGAAACTCCACAGCTAGAAACTTCACTACTTGAAACACCACAACTAGATACTTCAGAACTACGAATTCCACAACTAGAAACTCCGCAACTAGAAACTCCGCAACTAGAAACTCCGCAACTAGAAACTCCACAGCTAGAAACTTCACTACTTGAAACACCACAACCAGATACTCCACAACTACGAATTCCACAACTAGAAACTCCACAGCTAGGAAGTCCGCAACTAGAAACTCTGCAACTAGAAACTACACAACTAGAAACTGCACAGCTAGAAAATCCACCACTAAAAACTCCACAACTAGCTACTCCACAACTAAAGACTCCGGAACTAGAAAACTCCGCAACTAGAAACTCCCAACTAGACTTTCCGCAACAAGAAACTCCGCAACTAGAAACTCCACAACTTGAGACTTCGAAACTACAAACTGCACAACTAGAAACTCCACAACTAGAAACTCCACAACTAGAAACTCCACAACTAGAAACTCCGCAACTAAAACTCCACAGCTAAAAAGTCCGCAACTAGAAACTCTGCAACTAGAAACTCCGCAACTAGAAATTCCACAGCTAGAAAATCCACCACTAGAAACTCCACAACTAGCAACTCCCAACTAGACACTCCGCAACTAGGAACTCTACAACTTCAAATTCCACAACTAGAAACTCCACAACTTGAAACTCCACAACTAGATACTCCACAACTACAAACTCCACAACTACAAACTCCACAACTTGAAACTCCGCAACTAGAAACTCCATAACTAGAAACTTTAGTACTAGAAAACTCCGCAACTAGAAACTCTGCAACTAGAAACTCCGCAACTAGAAACTCCACAACTTGAGATTTTGCTACTAGAAACTCGGCGACGAGAAACTCTACCACTAGAAACTCCACAACTAGAAACTTCTCAACTAAAAACTCCAAAACTTGAAACACCACAACTAGATACTCCACAACTACAAACTCCACAACTAGAAACTCCACAATTAGAAACTCCACAACTAGAAACTCCACAACTTGAAACTCCACTACTAGAAAACTCCACAACTAGAAACTCTGCAACTAGAAACTCCGCAACTAGAAACTCCACAGCTAGAAACTTCACTACTTGAAACACTACAACTAGATACTCCAAAACTACGAATTCCACAACAATAAACTCCAACAGTAGAAACTCCGCAACTAGAAACTCCCAACTTGAAACTCCACAACTAAATACTCCATAACTACAAACTCCACAACTACAAACTCCACAACTTGAAACTCCGCAACTAGAAACTCCATAACTAGAAACTCCACTACTAGAAAACTCCGCAACTAGAAACTCTGCAACTAGAAACTCCGCAACTAGAAACTCCACAGCTAGAAACTTCACTACTTGAAACACCACAACTAGATACTTCAAAACTACGAATTCCACAACTAGAAACTCCGCAACTAGAAACTCCGCAACTAGAAACTCCGCAACTAGAAACTCCACAGCTAGAAACTCCACAACTTGAAATTTTGCTACTAGAAACTCGGCAACTAGAAACTCAACCACTAGAAACTGCACAACTAGAAACTTCTCAACTAAAAACTCCACAACTTGAAACACCACAACTAGATACTCCACAACTACAAACTCCACAACTAGAAACTCCACAACTAGAAACTCCACAACTTGAAACTCCATAACTAGAAACTCCACTACTAGAAAACTCCACAACTAGAAACTCTGCAACTAGAAACTCCGCAACTAGAAACTCCACAGCTATAAACTTCACTACTTTAAACACTACAACTAGATACTCCAAAACTACGAATTCCACAACAATAAACTCCAACACTAGAAACTCTGCAACTAGAAACTCCACAACTAGAAACTCCTCAACTAGAAACTCCACAACTTGAAACACCACAACTAGATTCTCTAGAAACTCCACAACTAGAAACTCCACAACTTGAAACTCCGCAACTACAAATTCCACAACTAGAAACTCCACAACTTGAAACACCACAACATGATACTCCACAACTAGAAACTCCACAACTAGAAGCTCCACAACTAGAAATTCCGCAACTAGAAACTCCACAACTAGAGACTCCATAACTCTAAACTTCACAACTAGAAACTCCACAACCAGAAACTCCACAAATAGAAACTCCGCAACTAGAAATCCCACAACTAGAGACTCCACAACAAGAGACTTCACAACTAGAAACTCCGCAACTAGAGACTCCACAACCAGAAACTCCACAGCTAGAAATTCCACAGCTTGAGACTTCGTATGTAGAGACTCGGCAACTAGAAACACAACAACTAGAAACTCCACAACGAGAAACTCCACAACTTGAAACTCCACAACTTGAAACACCACAACTAGATACTCCTAAAAAACAAATTTCATAACTAGAAACTCCACAGCTAGAAAGTCCGCAACTAGAAACTCTGCAACCAGAAACTCCGCTACTAGAAACTCCACAGCTAGAAAATCCACGACTAGAAACTCCACAACTAGCAACTCCACAACTACAGACTCCGCAACTAGAAAACTCCGCAACTAGAAACTCCCAACCAGACACTCCGCAACTAGGAACTCTACAACTTCAAAATCCACAACTAGAAACTCCCCAACTTGAAACACCACAACTAGAAACTCCACAGCTAGAAACTTCACTACTTGAAACACCACAACCAGATACTCCACAACTACGAATTCCTCAACTAGAAACTCCACAGCTAGGAAGTCCGCAACTAGAAACTCTGCAACTAGAAACTCCGCAACTAGAAACTGCACAGCTAGAAAATCCACCACTAAAAACTCCACAACTAGCTACTCCACAACTAAAGACTCCGGAACTAGAAAACTCCGCAACTAGAAACTCCCAACTAGCCTTTCCGCAACAAGAAACTCAGCAACTAGAAACTCCACAACTTGAGACTTCGAAACTACAAACTCCACAACTAGAAACTCCACAACTAGAAACTCCACAACTAGAAACTCCACAACTAGAAACTCCGCAACTAGAAACTCCACAGCTAGAAAGTCCGCAACTAGAAACTCTGCAACTAGAAACTCCGCAACTAGAAATTCCACAGCTAGAAAATCCACCACTAGAAACTTCACAACTAGCAACTCCCAACTAGACACTCCGCAACTACGAACTCTACAACTTCAAAATCCACAACTAGAAACTCCACAACTTGAAACTCCACAACTAGATACTCCACAACTACAAACTCCACAACTACAAACTCCACAGCTTGAAACTCCGCAACTAGAAACTCCATAACTAGAAACTCCACTACTAGAAAACTCCACAACTAGAAACTCTGCAACTAGAAACTCTGCAACTAGAAACTCCGCAACTAGAAACTCCACAGCTAGAAACTTCACTACTTGAAACACTACAACTAGATACTCCAAAACTACGAATTCCACAACAATAAACTCCAACACTAGAAACTCCGCAACTAGAAACTCCCAACTTGACTCTCCACAACTAGGAACTCTACATCTTCAAAATCCACTACTAGAAACTCCACAACTTGAAACTCCACAACTAGATACTCCATAACTACAAACTCCACAACTACAAACTCCACAACTTGAAACTCCGCAACTAGAAACTCCATAACTAGAAACTCCACTACTAGAAAACTCCGCAACTAGAAACTCTGCAACTAGAAACTCCGCAACTAGAAACTCCACAGCTAGAAACTTCACTACTTGAAACACCACAACTAGATACTTCAAAACTACGAATTCCACAGCTAGAAACTCCGCAACTAGAAACTCTTCAACTAGAAACTCCGCAACTAGAAACTCCACAGCTAGAAACTCCACAACTTGAGATTTTGCTACTAGAACCTCGGCAACTAGAACCTCGGCAACTAGAAACTCAACCACTAGAAACTCCACAACTAGAAACTTCTCAACTAAAAACTCCACAACTTGAAACACCACAACTATATACTCCACAACTACAAACTCCACAACTAGAAACTCCACAACTAGAAACTCCACAATTAGAAACTCCACAACTAGAAACTCCACAACTTGAAACTCCATAACTAGAAACTCCACTACTAGAAAACTCCGCAACTAGAAACTCTGCAACTAGAAACTCCGCAACTAGAAACTCCACAACTAGAAACTTCACTACTTGAAACACCACAACTAGATACTTCAAAACTACGAATTCCACAACTAGAAACTCCGCAACTAGAAACTCTTCAACTAGAAACTCCGCAACTAGAAACTCCACAGCTAGAAACTCCACAACTTGAGATTTTGCTACTAGAACCTCGGCAACTAGAAACTCAACCACTAGAAACACCACAACTAGATACTCCACAACTACAAACTCCACAACTAGAAACTCCACAATAAGAAACTCCACAACTAGAAACTCCACAACTTGAAACTCCATAATTAGAAACTCCACTACTAGAAAACTCCACAACTAGAAACTCTGCAACTAGAAACTCCGCAACTAGAAACTCCACAGCTAGAAACTTCACTACTTGAAACACTACAACTAGATACTCCAAAACTACGAATTCCACAACAATAAACTCCAACACTAGAAACTCCGCAACTAGAAACTCCCAACTTGACTCTCCACAACTAGGAACTCTACAACTTCAAAATCCACTACTAGAAACTCCACAACTTGAAACTCCACAACTAGATACTCCATAACTACAAACTCCACAACTACAAACTCCACAACTTGAAACTCCGCAACTAGAAACTCCATAACTAGAAACTCCACTACTAGAAAACTCCGCAACTAGAAACTCGGCAACTAGAAACTCCGCAACTAGAAACTCCACAGCTAGGAAGTCCGCAACTAGAAACTCTGCAACTAGAAACTCCACAACTAGAAACTGCACAGCTAGAAAATCCACCACTAAAAACTCCACAACTAGCTACTCCACAACTAAAGACTCCGGAACTAGAAAACTCCGCAACTAGAAACTCCCAACTAGACTTTCCGCAACAAGAAACTCCGACACTAGAAACTCCACAACTTGAGACTTCGAAACTACAAACTCCACAGCTAGAAACTCCACAACTTGAAACTCCACAACTAGAAACTCCGCAACTAAAACTCCACAGCTAAAAAGTCCGCAACTAGAAACTCTGCAACTAGAAACTCCGCAACTAGAAAACTCCGCAAATAGAAACTCTGCAACTAGAAACTCCGCAACTAGAAACTCCACAACTTGAGATTTTGCTACTAGAAACTCGGCGACGAGAAACTCTACCACTAGAAACTCCACAACTAGAAACTTCTCAACTAAAAACTCCAAAACTTGAAACACCACAACTAGATACTCCACAACTACAAACTCCACAACTAGAAACTCCACAATTAGAAACTCCACAACTAGAAACTTCTCAACTTGAAACTCCATAACTAGAATCTCTGCAACTAGAAACTCCGCAACTCGAAACTCCACAGCTAGAAACTTCACTACTTGAAACACTACAACTAGATACTCCAAAACTACGAATTCCACAACAATAAACTCCAACACTAGAAACTCCGCAACTAGAAACTCCCAACTTGACACTCCGCAACTAGGAACTCTACAACTTCAAAATCCACAACTATAAACTCCACAACTTGAAACTCCACAACTAAATACTCCATAACTACAAACTCCACAACTACAAACTCCACAACTTGAAACTCCGCAACTAGAAACTCCATAACTAGAAACTCCACTACTAGAAAACTCCGCAACTAGAAACTCTGCAACTAGAAACTCCGCAACTAGAAACTCCACAGCTAGAAACTTCACTACTTGAAACACCACAACTAGATACTTCAGAACTACGAATTCCACAACTAGAAACTCCGCAACTAGAAACTCCGCAACTAGAAACTCCGCAACTAGAAACTCCACAGCTAGAAACTTCACTACTTGAAACACCACAACCAGATACTCCACAACTACGAATTCCACAAATAGAAACTCCACAGCTAGGAAGTCCGCAACTAGAAACTCTGCAACTAGAAACTCCACAACTAGAAACTGCACAGCTAGAAAATCCACCACTAAAATCTCCACAACTAGCTACTCCACAACTAAAGACTCCGGAACTAGAAAACTCCGCAACTAGAAACTCCCAACTAGACTTTCCGCAACAAGAAACTCCGCAACTAGAAACTCCACAACTTGAGACTTCGAAACTACAAACTCCACAACTAGAAACTCCACAACTAGAAACTCCACAACTAGAAACTCCACAACTAGAAACTCCGCAACTAAAACTCCACAGCTAAAAAGTCCGCAACTAGAAACTCTGCAACTAGAAACTCCGCAACTAGAAATTCCACAGCTAGAAAATCCACCACTAGAAACTCCACAACTAGCAACTCCCAACTAGACACTCCGCAACTAGGAACTCTACAACTTCAAATTCCACAACTAGAAACTCCACAACTTGAAACTCCACAACTAGATACTCCACAACTACAAACTCCACAACTACAAACTCCACAACTTGAAACTCCGCAACTAGAAACTCCATAACTAGAAACTCCAGTACTAGAAAACTCCGCAACTAGAAACTCTGCAACTAGAAACTCCGCAACTAGAAACTCCACAACTTGAGATTTTGCTACTAGAAACTCGGCGACGAGAAACTCTACCACTAGAAACTCCACAACTAGAAACTTCTCAACTAAAAACTCCAAAACTTGAAACACCACAACTAGATACTCCACAACTACAAACTCCACAACTAGAAACTCCACAATTAGAAACTCCACAACTAGAAACTCCACAACTTGAAACTCCACTACTAGAAAACTCCACAACTAGAAACTCTGCAACTAGAAACTCCGCAACTAGAAACTCCACAGCTAGAAACTTCACTACTTGAAACACTACAACTAGATACTCCAAAACTACGAATTCCACAACAATAAACTCCAACAGTAGAAACTCCGCAACTAGAAACTCGCAACTTGACACTCCGCAACTAGGAACTCTACAACTTCAAAATCCACAACTATAAACTCCACAACTTGAAACTCCACAACTACAAACTCCACAACTTGAAACTCCGCAACTAGAAACTCCATAACTAGAAACTCCACTACTAGAAAACTCCGCAACTAGAAACTCTGCAACTAGAAACTCCGCAACTAGAAACTCCACAGCTAGAAACTTCACTACTTGAAACACCACAACTAGATACTTCAAAACTACGAATTCCACAACTAGAAACTCCGCAACTAGAAACTCCGCAACTAGAAACTCCGCAACTAGAAACTCCACAGCTAGAAACTCCACAACTTGAAATTTTGCTACTAGAAACTCGGCAACTAGAAACTCAACCACTAGAAACTGCACAACTAGAAACTTCTCAACTAAAAACTCCACAACTTGAAACACCACAACTAGATACTCCACAACTACAAACTCCACAACTAGAAACTCCACAACTAGAAACTCCACAACTAGAAACTCCACAACTTGAAACTCCATAACTAGAAACTCCACTACTAGAAAACTCCACAACTAGAAACTCTGCAACTAGAAACTCCGCAACTAGAAACTCCACAGCTATAAACTTCACTACTTTAAACACTACAACTAGATACTCCAAAACTACGAATTCCACAACAATAAACTCCAACACTAGAAACTCTGCAACTAGAAACTCCACAACTAGAAACTCCTCAACTAGAAACTCCACAACTTGAAACACCACAACTAGATTCTCTAGAAACTCCACAACTAGAAACTCCACAACTTGAAACTCCGCAACTACAAATTCCACAACTAGAAACTCCACAACTTGAAACACCACAACTAGATACTCCACAACTAGAAACTCCACAACTAGAAGCTCCACAACTAGAAATTCCGCAACTAGAAACTCCACAACTAGAGACTCCATAACTCTAAACTTCACAACTAGAAACTCCACAACCAGAAACTCCACAAATAGAAACTCCGCAACTAGAAATCCCACAACTAGAGACTCCACAACAAGAGACTTCACAACTAGAAACTCCGCAACTAGAGACTCCACAACCAGAAACTCCACAGCTAGAAATTCCACAGCTTGAGACTTCGTATGTAGAGACTCGGCAACTAGAAACACAACAACTAGAAACTCCACAACGAGAAACTCCACAACTTGAAACTCCACAACTTGAAACACCACAACTAGATACTCCTAAAAAACAAATTTCATAACTAGAAACTCCACAGCTAGAAAGTCCGCAACTAGAAACTCTGCAACCAGAAACTCCGCTACTAGAAACTCCACAGCTAGAAAATCCACGACTAGAAACTCCACAACTAGCAACTCCACAACTACAGACTCCGCAACTAGAAAACTCCGCAACTAGAAACTCCCAACCAGACACTCCGCAACTAGGAACTCTACAACTTCAAAATCCACAACTAGAAACTCCCCAACTTGAAACACCACAACTAGAAACTCCACAGCTAGAAACTTCACTACTTGAAACACCACAACCAGATACTCCACAACTACGAATTCCTCAACTAGAAACTCCACAGCTAGGAAGTCCGCAACTAGAAACTCTGCAACTAGAAACTCCGCAACTAGAAACTGCACAGCTAGAAAATCCACCACTAAAAACTCCACAACTAGCTACTCCACAACTAAAGACTCCGGAACTAGAAAACTCCGCAACTAGAAACTCCCAACTAGCCTTTCCGCAACAAGAAACTCAGCAACTAGAAACTCCACAACTTGAGACTTCGAAACTACAAACTCCACAACTAGAAACTCCACAACTAGAAACTCCACGACTAGAAACTCCACAACTAGAAACTCCGCAACTAGAAACTCCACAGCTAGAAAGTCCGCAACTAGAAACTCTGCAACTAGAAACTCCGCAACTAGAAATTCCACAGCTAGAAAATCCACCACTAGAAACTTCACAACTAGCAACTCCCAACTAGACACTCCGCAACTACGAACTCTACAACTTCAAAATCCACAACTAGAAACTCCACAACTTGAAACTCCACAACTAGATACTCCACAACTACAAACTCCACAACTACAAACTCCACAGCTTGAAACTCCGCAACTAGAAACTCCATAACTAGAAACTCCACTACTAGAAAACTCCACAACTAGAAACTCTGCAACTAGAAACTCTGCAACTAGAAACTCCGCAACTAGAAACTCCACAGCTAGAAACTTCACTACTTGAAACACTACAACTAGATACTCCAAAACTACGAATTCCACAACAATAAACTCCAACACTAGAAACTCCGCAACTAGAAACTCCCAACTTGACTCTCCACAACTAGGAACTCTACATCTTCAAAATCCACTACTAGAAACTCCACAACTTGAAACTCCACAACTAGATACTCCATAACTACAAACTCCACAACTACAAACTCCACAACTTGAAACTCCGCAACTAGAAACTCCATAACTAGAAACTCCACTACTAGAAAACTCCGCAACTAGAAACTCTGCAACTAGAAACTCCGCAACTAGAAACTCCACAGCTAGAAACTTCACTACTTGAAACACCACAACTAGATACTTCAAAACTACGAATTCCACAGCTAGAAACTCCGCAACTAGAAACTCTTCAACTAGAAACTCCGAAACTAGAAACTCCACAGCTAGAAACTCCACAACTTGAGATTTTGCTACTAGAACCTCGGCAACTAGAACCTCGGCAACTAGAAACTCAACCACTAGAAACTCCACAACTAGAAACTTCTCAACTAAAAACTCCACAACTTGAAACACCACAACTATATACTCCACAACTACAAACTCCACAACTAGAAACTCCGCAACTAGAAACTCCACAATTAGAAACTCCACAACTAGAAACTCCACAACTTGAAACTCCATAACTAGAAACTCCACTACTAGAAAACTCCGCAACTAGAAACTCTGCAACTAGAAACTCCGCAACTAGAAACTCCACAACTAGAAACTTCACTACTTGAAACACCACAACTAGATACTTCAAAACTACGAATTCCACAACTAGAAACTCCGCAACTAGAAACTCTTCAACTAGAAACTCCGCAACTAGAAACTCCACAGCTAGAAACTCCACAACTTGAGATTTTGCTACTAGAACCTCGGCAACTAGAAACTCAACCACTAGAAACACCACAACTAGATACTCCACAACTACAAACTCCACAACTAGAAACTCCACAATAAGAAACTCCACAACTAGAAACTCCACAACTTGAAACTCCATAACTAGAAACTCCACTACTAGAAAACTCCACAACTAGAAACTCTGCAACTAGAAACTCCGCAACTAGAAACTCCACAGCTAGAAACTTCACTACTTGAAACACTACAACTAGATACTCCAAAACTACGAATTCCACAACAATAAACTCCAACACTAGAAACTCCGCAACTAGAAACTCCCAACTTGACTCTCCACAACTAGGAACTCTACAACTTCAAAATCCACTACTAGAAACTCCACAACTTGAAACTCCACAACTAGATACTCCATAACTACAAACTCCACAACTACAAACTCCACAACTTGAAACTCCGCAACTAGAAACTCCATAACTATAAACTCCACTACTAGAAAACTCCGCAACTAGAAACTCGGCAACTAGAAACTCCGCAACTAGAAACTCCACAGCTAGAAACTTCACTACTTGAAACACCACAACTAGATACTTCAAAACTACGAATTCCACAACTAGAAACTCCGCAACTAGAAACTCTTCAACTAGAAACTCCGCAACTAGAAACTCCACAGCTAGAAACTCCACAACTTGAGATTTTGCTACTAGAACCTCGGCAACTAGAAACTCAACCACTAGAAACTCCACAACTAGAAACTTCTCAACTAAAAACTCCACAACTTGAAACACCACAACTATATACTCCACAACTACAAACTCCACAACTAGAAACTCCACAACTAGAAACTCCACAATTAGAAACTCCACAACTAGAAACTCCACAACTTGAAACTCCATAACTAGAAACTCCACTACTAGAAAACTCCACAACTAGAAACTCTGCAACTAGAAACTCCGCAACTAGAAACTCCACAGCTAGAAACTTCACTACTTGAAACACTACAACTAGATACTCCAAAACTACGAATTCCACAACAATAAACTCCAACACTAGAAACTCCGCAACTAGAAATTCCAACTTGACACTCCGCAACTAGGAACTCTACAACTTCAAAATCCACAACTATAAACTCCACAACTTGAAACTCCACAACTAAATACTCCATAACTACAAACTCCACAACTACAAACTCCACAACTTGAAACTCCGCAACTAGAAACTCCATAACTAGAAACTCCACTACTAGAAAACTCCGCAACTAGAAACTCTGCAACTAGAAACTCCGCAACTAGAAACTCCACAGCTAGAAACTTCACTACTAGAAACACCACAACTAGATACTTCAAAACTACGAATTCCACAACTAGAAACTCCGCAACTAGAAACTCCGCAACTAGAAACTCCGCAACTAGAAACTCCACAGCTAGAAACTCCACAACTTGAAATTTTGCTACTAGAAACTCGGCAACTAGAAACTCAACCACTAGAAACTGCACAACTAGAAACTTCTCAACTAAAAACTCCACAACTTGAAACACCACAACTAGATACTCCACAACTACAAACTCCACAACTAGAAACTCCACAACTAGAAACTCCACAACTTGAAACTCCATAACTAGAAACTCCACTACTAGAAAACTCCACAACTAGAAACTCTGCAACTAGAAACTCCGCAACTAGAAACTCCACAGCTAGAAACTTCACTACTTTAAACACTACAACTAGATACTCCAAAACTACGAATTCCACAACAATAAACTCCAACACTAGAAACTCTGCAACTAGAAACTCCACAACTAGAAACTCCTCAACTAGAAACTCCACAACTTGAAACACCACAACTAGATTCTCTAGAAACTCCACAACTAGAAACTCCACAACTAGAAACTCCACAACTAGAAACTCCACAACTTGAAACTCCGCAACTACAAATTCCACAACTAGAAACTCCACAACTTGAAACACCACAACTAGATACTCCACAAAAGCAAATTTCATAACTAGAAACTCCGCCACCAGAAACTTCACAACTATTAAACTCCGCAACTAGAAAATCTTCAACTAGAAACTCCGCAACTAGAAACTCCACAGCTAGAAACTTCACTACTTGAAACACCACAACCAGATACTCCACAACTACGAATTCCACAACTAGAAACTCCACAGCTAGGAAGTCCGCAACTAGAAACTCTGCAACTAGAAACTCCACAACTAGAAACTGCACAGCTAGAAAATCCACCACTAAAAACTCCACAACTAGCTACTCCACAACTAAAGACTCCGGAACTAGAAAACTCCGCAACTAGAAACTCCCAACTAGACTTCCCGCAACAAGAAACTCCGCAACTAGAAACTCCACAACTTGAGACTTCGAAACTACAAACTCCACAACTAGAAACTCCACAACTAGAAACTCCACAACTAGAAACTCCACAACTAGAAACTCCGCAACTAAAACTCCACAGCTAAAAAGTCCGCAACTAGAAACTCTGCAACTAGAAACTCCGCAACTAGAAATTCCACAGCTAGAAAATCCACCACTAGAAACTCCACAACTAGCAACTCCCAACTAGACACTCCGCAACTAGGAACTCTACAACTTCAAATTCCACAACTAGAAACTCCACAACTTGAAACTCCACAACTAGATACTCCATAACTAGAAACTCCAGTACTAGAAAACTCCGCAACTAGAAACTCTGCAACTAGAAACTCCGCAACTAGAAACTCCACAACTTGAGATTTTGCTACTAGAAACTCGGCGACGATAAACTCTACCACTAGAAACTCCACAACTAGAAACTTCTCAACTAAAAACTCCAAAACTTGAAACTCCACAACTAGATACTCCACAACTACAAACTCCACAACTAGAAACTCCACAATTAGAAACTCCACAACTAGAAACTTCTCAACTTGAAACTCCATAACTAGAAACTCCACTACTAGAAAACTCAACAACTAGAAACTCTGCAACTAGAAACTCCGCAACTCGAAACTCCACAGCTAGAAACTTCACTACTTGAAACACTACAACTAGATACTCCAAAACTACGAATTCCACAACAATAAACTCCAACACTAGAAACTCCGCAACTAGAAACTCCCAACTTGACACTCCGCAACTAGGAACTCTACAACTTCAAAATCCACAACTATAAAGTCCACAACTTGAAACTCCACAACTAAATACTCCATAACTACAAACTCCACAATTAGAAACTCCACAACTAGAAACTCCGCAACTTGAAACTCCATAACTAGAAACTCCACTACTAGAAAACTCCGCAACTAGAAACTCTGCAACTAGAAACTCCGCAACTAGAAACTCCACAACTAGAAACTTCACTACTTGAAACACCAAAACTAGATACTTCAAAACTACGAATTCCACAACTAGAAACTCCGCAACTAGAAACTCTTCAACTGGAAACTCCGCAACTAGAAACTCCACAGCTAGAAACTCCACAACTTGAGATTTTGCTACTAGAACCTCGGCAACTAGAAACTCAACCACTAGAAACACCACAACTAGATACTCCACAACTACAAACTCCACAACTAGAAACTCCACAATTAGAAACTCCACAACTAGAAACTCCACAACTTGAAACTCCATAACTAGAAACTCCACTACTAGAAACTGCACAGCTAGAAAATCCACCACTAAAAACTCCACAACTAGCTACTCCACAACTAAAGACTCCGGAACTAGAAAACTCCGCAACTAGAAACTCCCAACTAGACTTTCCGCAACAAGAAACTCCGACACTAGAAACTCCACAACTTGAGACTTCGAAACTACAAACTCCACAGCTAGAAACTCCACAACTTGAAACTCCACAACTAGAAACTCCGCAACTAAAACTCCACAGCTAAAAAGTCCGCAACTAGAAACTCTGCAACTAGAAACTCCGCAACTAGAAAACTCCGCAACTAGAAACTCTGCAACTAGAAACTCCGCAACTAGAAACTCCACAACTTGAGATTTTGCTACTAGAAACTCGGCGACGAGAAACTCTACCACTAGAAACTCCACAACTAGAAACTTCTCAACTAAAAACTCCAAAACTTGAAACACCACAACTAGATACTCCACAACTACAAACTCCACAACTAGAAACTCCACAATTAGAAACTCCACAACTAGAAACTTCTCAACTTGAAACTCCATAACTAGAATCTCTGCAACTAGAAACTCCGCAACTCGAAACTCCACAGCTAGAAACTTCACTACTTGAAACACTACAACTAGATACTCCAAAACTACGAATTCCACAACAATAAACTCCAACACTAGAAACTCCGCAACTAGAAACTCCCAACTTGACACTCCGCAACTAGGAACTCTACAACTTCAAAATCCACAACTATAAACTCCACAACTTGAAACTCCACAACTAAATACTCCATAACTACAAACTCCACAACTACAAACTCCACAACTTGAAACTCCGCAACTAGAAAATCCATAACTAGAAACTCCACTACTAGAAAACTCCGCAACTAGAAACTCTGCAACTAGAAACTCCGCAACTAGAAACTCCACAGCTAGAAACTTCACTACTTGAAACACCACAACTAGATACTTCAGAACTACGAATTCCACAACTAGAAACTCCGCAACTAGAAACTCCGCAACTAGAAACTCCGCAACTAGAAACTCCACAGCTAGAAACTTCACTACTTGAAACACCACAACCAGATACTCCACTTAATGGCATGATTTGGCCGCAAAAGAGACACACACAAGAAAAGGAACACTCAAACGACAAGCACAGGCGGCACTTCCAACTAAAGCAGACTAAGGAACGATGGCTTGGCGCATTTGCCTATGCACTGTAAAGCCTGTGGGTGTGTACCACGTTTTAATGAGTTTAAGATTCTGGGTAGAAGCAGGTACAAAACTGCGCGTGAGCTGATGGAAGCCTATTACATTAAAAAGAAAGGTGAAAGGTGTATCAGCGAACCGTCGGTGACGTTGTATGCTTCGGAGACAAGATTGTTTGATTGTTGGATAGCGTAAGGCTGTATGAAGACTGCGCATGTCTATATTTTCGTACTTAAGTCTGGGTCTGCACCTAGTCTGCTTTAGTTGGAAGTGCCGCCTGTGCTTGTCGTTTGAGTGTTCCTTTTCTTGTGTGTGTCTCTTTTGCGGCCAAATCATGCCATTAAGTAAATACCAACTAGGCCAACAATCAGTATTATTACAGATACTCCACAACTACGAATTCCACAACTAGAAACTCCACAGCTAGGAAGTCCGCAACTAGAAACTCTGCAACTAGAAACTCCACAACTAGAAACTGCACAGCTAGAAAATCCACCACTAAAAACTCCACAACTAGCTACTCCACAACTTAAGACTCCGGAACTAGAAAACTCCGCAACTAGAAACTCCCAACTAGACTTTCCGCAACAAGAAACTCCGCAACTAGAAACTCCACAACTTGAGACTTCGAAACTACAAACTCCACAACTAGAAACTCCACAACTAGAAACTCCACAACTAGAAACTCCACAACTAGAAACTCCGCAACTAAAACTCCACAGCTAAAAAGTCCGCAACTAGAAACTCTGCAACTAGAAACTCCGCAACTAGAAATTCCACAGCTAGAAAATCCACCACTAGAAACTCCACAACTAGCAACTCCCAACTAGACACTCCGCAACTAGGAACTCTACAACTTCAAATTCCACAACTAGAAACTCCACAACTTGAAACTCCACAACTAGATACTCCACAACTACAAACTCCACAACTACAAACTCCACAACTTGAAACTCCGCAACTAGAAACTCCATAACTAGAAACTCCAGTACTAGAAAACTCCGCAACTAGAAACTCTGCAACTAGAAACTCCGCAACTAGAAACTCTACAACTTGAGATTTTGCTACTAGAAACTCGGCGACGAGAAACTCTACCACTAGAAACTCCACAACTAGAAACTTCTCAACTAAAAACTCCAAAACTTGAAACACCACAACTAGATACTCCACAACTACAAACTCCACAACTAGAAACTCCACAATTAGAAACTCCACAACTAGAAACTCCACAACTTGAAACTCCACTACTAGAAAACTCCACAACTAGAAACTCTGCAACTAGAAACTCCGCAACTAGAAACTCCACAGCTAGAAACTTCACTACTTGAAACACTACAACTAGATACTCCAAAACTACGAATTCCACAACAATAAACTCCAACAGTAGAAACTCCGCAACTAGAAACTCCCAACTTGACACTCCGCAACTAGGAACTCTACAACTTCAAAATCCACAACTATAAACTCCACAACTCGAAACTCCACAACTAAATACTCCATAACTACAAACTCCACAACTACAAACTCCACAACTTGAAACTCCGCAACTAGAAACTCCATAACTAGAAACTCCACTACTAGAAAACTCCGCAACTAGAAACTCTGCAACTAGAAACTCCGCAACTAGAAACTCCACAGCTAGAAACTTCACTACTTGAAACACCACAACTAGATACTTCAAAACTACGAATTCCACAACTAGAAACTCCGCAACTAGAAACTCCGCAACTAGAAACTCCGCAACTAGAAACTCCACAGCTAGAAACTCCACAACTTGAAATTTTGCTACTAGAAACTCGGCAACTAGAAACTCTGCAACTAGAAACTCCGCAACTAGAAACTCCACAGCTAGAAACTTCACTACTTGAAACACCACAACTAGATACTTCAGAACTACGAATTCCACAACTAGAAACTCCACAGCTAGGAAGTCCGCAACTAGAAACTCTGCAACTAGAAACTCCACAACTAGAAACTGCACAGCTAGAAAATCCACCACTAAAAACTCCACAACTAGCTACTCCACAACTTAAGACTCCGGAACTAGAAAACTCCGCAACTAGAAACTCCCAACTAGACTTTCCGCAACAAGAAACTCCGCAACTAGAAACTCCACAACTTGAGACTTCGAAACTACAAACTCCACAACTAGAAACTCCACAACTAGAAACTCCACAACTAGAAACTCCACAACTAGAAACTCCGCAACTAAAACTCCACAGCTAAAAAGTCCGCAACTAGAAACTCTGCAACTAGAAACTCCGCAACTAGAAATTCCACAGCTAGAAAATCCACCACTAGAAACTCCACAACTAGCAACTCCCAACTAGACACTCCGCAACTAGGAACTCTACAACTTCAAATTCCACAACTAGAAACTCCACAACTTGAAACTCCACAACTAGATACTCCACAACTACAAACTCCACAACTACAAACTCCACAACTTGAAACTCCGCAACTAGAAACTCCATAACTAGAAACTCCAGTACTAGAAAACTCCGCAACTAGAAACTCTGCAACTAGAAACTCCGCAACTAGAAACTCCACAACTTGAGATTTTGCTACTAGAAACTCGGCGACGAGAAACTCTACCACTAGAAACTCCACAACTAGAAACTTCTCAACTAAAAACTCCAAAACTTGAAACACCACAACTAGATACTCCACAACTACAAACTCCACAACTAGAAACTCCACAATTAGAAACTCCACAACTAGAAACTCCACAACTTGAAACTCCACTACTAGAAAACTCCACAACTAGAAACTCTGCAACTAGAAACTCCGCAACTAGAAACTCCACAGCTAGAAACTTCACTACTTGAAACACTACAACTAGATACTCCAAAACTACAAATTCCACAACAATAAACTCCAACAGTAGAAACTCCGCAACTAGAAACTCCCAACTTGACACTCCGCAACTAGGAACTCTACAACTTCAAAATCCACAACTATAAACTCCACAACTTGAAACTCCACAACTAAATACTCCATAACTACAAACTCCACAACTACAAACTCCACAACTTGAAACTCCGCAACTAGAAACTCCATAACTAGAAACTCCACTACTAGAAAACTCCGCAACTAGAAACTCTGCAACTAGAAACTCCGCAACTAGAAACTCCACAGCTAGAAACTTCACTACTTGAAACACCACAACTAGATACTTCAAAACTACGAATTCCACAACTAGAAACTCCGCAACTAGAAACTCCGCAACTAGAAACTCCACAGCTAGAAACTCCACAACTTGAAATTTTGCTACTAGAAACTCGGCAACTAGAAACTCAACCACTAGAAACTGCACAACTAGAAACTTCTCAACTAAAAACTCCACAACTTGAAACACCACAACTAGATACTCCACAACTACAAACTCCACAACTAGAAACTCCACAACTAGAAACTCCACAACTAGAAACTCCACAACTTGAAACTCCATAACTAGAAACTCCACTACTAGAAAACTCCACAACTAGAAACTCTGCAACTAGAAACTCCGCAACTAGAAACTCCACAGCTATAAACTTCACTACTTTAAACACTACAACTAGATACTCCAAAACTACGAATTCCACAACAATAAACTCCAACACTAGAAACTCTGCAACTAGAAACTCCACAACTAGAAACTCCTCAACTAGAAACTCCACAACTTGAAACACCACAACTAGATTCTCTAGAAACTCCACAACTAGAAACTCCACAACTTGAAACTCCGCAACTACAAATTCCACAACTAGAAACTCCACAACTTGAAACACCACAACTAGATACTCCACAACTAGAAACTCCACAACTAGAAGCTCCACAACTAGAAATTCCGCAACTAGAAACTCCACAACTAGAGACTCCATAACTCTAAACTTCACAACTAGAAACTCCACAACCAGAAACTCCACAAATAGAAACTCCGCAACTAGAAATCCCACAACTAGAGACTCCACAACAAGAGACTTCACAACTAGAAACTCCGCAACTAGAGACTCCACAACCAGAAACTCCACAGCTAGAAATTCCACAGCTTGAGACTTTGTATGTAGAGACTCGGCAACTAGAAACACAACAACTAGAAACTCCACAACGAGAAACTCCACAACTTGAAACTCCACAACTTGAAACACCACAACTAGATACTCCTAAAAAACAAATTTCATAACTAGAAACTCCACATCTAGAAAGTCCGCAACTAGAAACTCTGCAACCAGAAACTCCGCTACTAGAAACTCCACAGCTAGAAAATCCACGACTAGAAACTCCACAACTAGCAACTCCACAACTACAGACTCCGCAACTAGAAAACTCCGCAACTAGAAACTCCCAACCAGACACTCCGCAACTAGGAACTCTACAACTTCAAAATCCACAACTAGAAACTCCCCAACTTGAAACACCACAACTAGAAACTCCACAGCTAGAAACTTCACTACTTGAAACACCACAACCAGATACTCCACAACTACGAATTCCTCAACTAGAAACTCCACAGCTAGGAAGTCCGCAACTAGAAACTCTGCAACTAGAAACTCCGCAACTAGAAACTTCACAGCTAGAAAATCCACCACTAAAAACTCCACAACTAGCTACTCCACAACTAAAGACTCCGGAACTAGAAAACTCCGCAACTAGAAACTCCCAACTAGCCTTTCCGCAACAAGAAACTCAGCAACTAGAAACTCAACAACTTGAGACTTCGAAACTACAAACTCCACAACTAGAAACTCCACAACTAGAAACTCCACAACTAGAAACTCCACAACTAGAAACTCCGCAACTAGAAACTCCACAGCTAGAAAGTCCGCAACTAGAAACTCTGCAACTAGAAACTCCGCAACTAGAAATTCCACAGCTAGAAAATCCACCACTAGAAACTTCACAACTAGCAACTCCCAACTAGACACTCCGCAACTACGAACTCTACAACTTCAAAATCCACAACTAGAAACTCCACAACTTGAAACTCCACAACTAGATACTCCACAACTACAAACTCCACAACTACAAACTCCACAGCTTGAAACTCCGCAACTAGAAACTCCATAACTAGAAACTCCACTACTAGAAAACTCCACAACTAGAAACTCTGCAACTAGAAACTCTGCAACTAGAAACTCCGCAACTAGAAACTCCACAGCTAGAAACTTCACTACTTGAAACACTACAACTAGATACTCCAAAACTACGAATTCCACAACAATAAACTCCAACACTAGAAACTCCGCAACTAGAAACTCCCAACTTGACTCTCCACAACTAGGAACTCTACATCTTCAAAATCCACTACTAGAAACTCCACAACTTGAAACTCCACAACTAGATACTCCATAACTACAAACTCCACAACTACAAACTCCACAACTTGAAACTCCGCAACTAGAAACTCCATAACTAGAAACTCCACTACTAGAAAACTCCGCAACTAGAAACTCTGCAACTAGAAACTCCGCAACTAGAAACTCCACAGCTAGAAACTTCACTACTTGAAACACCACAACTAGATACTTCAAAACTACGAATTCCACAGCTAGAAACTCCGCAACTAGAAACTCTTCAACTAGAAACTCCGCAACTAGAAACTCCACAGCTAGAAACTCCACAACTTGAGATTTTGCTACTAGAACCTCGGCAACTAGAACCTCGGCAACTAGAAACTCAACCACTAGAAACTCCACAACTAGAAACTTCTCAACTAAAAACTCCACAACTTGAAACACCACAACTATATACTCCACAACTACAAACTCCACAACTAGAAACTCCACAACTAGAAACTCCACAATTAGAAACTCCACAACTAGAAACTCCACAACTTGAAACTCCATAACTAGAAACTCCACTACTAGAAAACTCCGCAACTAGAAACTCTGCAACTAGAAACTCCGCAACTAGAAACTCCACAACTAGAAACTTCACTACTTGAAACACCACAACTAGATACTTCAAAACTACGAATTCCACAACTAGAAACTCCGCAACTAGAAACTCTTCAACTAGAAACTCCGCAACTAGAAACTCCACAGCTAGAAACTCCACAACTTGAGATTTTGCTACTAGAACCTCGGCAACTAGAAACTCAACCACTAGAAACACCACAACTAGATACTCCACAACTACAAACTCCACAACTAGAAACTCCACAATAAGAAACTCCACAACTAGAAACTCCACAACTTGAAACTCCATAACTAGAAACTCCACTACTAGAAAACTCCACAACTAGAAACTCTGCAACTAGAAACTCCGCAACTAGAAACTCCACAGCTAGAAACTTCACTACTTGAAACACTACAACTAGATACTCCAAAACTACGAATTCCACAACAATAAACTCCAACACTAGAAACTCCGCAACTAGAAACTCCCAACTTGACTCTCCACAACTAGGAACTCTACAACTTCAAAATCCACTACTAGAAACTCCACAACTTGAAACTCCACAACTAGATACTCCATAACTACAAACTCCACAACTACAAACTCCACAACTTGAAACTCCGCAACTAGAAACTCCATAACTAGAAACTCCACTACTAGAAAACTCCGCAACTAGAAACTCGGCAACTAGAAACTCCGCAACTAGAAACTCCACAGCTAGAAACTTCACCACTTGAAACACCACAACTAGATACTTCAAAACTACGAATTCCACAACTAGAAACTCCGCAACTAGAAACTCTTCAACTAGAAACTCCGCAACTAGAAACTCCACAGCTAGAAACTCCACAACTTGAGATTTTGCTACTAGAACCTCGGCAACTAGAAACTCAACCACTAGAAACTCCACAACTAGAAACTTCTCAACTAAAAACTCCACAACTTGAAACACCACAACTATATACTCCACAACTACAAACTCCACAACTAGAAACTCCACAACTAGAAACTCCACAATTAGAAACTCCACAACTAGAAACTCCACAACTTGAAACTCCATAACTAGAAACTCCACTACTAGAAAACTCCACAACTAGAAACTCTGCAACTAGAAACTCCGCAACTAGAAACTCCACAGCTAGAAACTTCACTACTTGAAACACTACAACTAGATACTCCAAAACTACGAATTCCACAACAATAAACTCCAACACTAGAAACTCCGCAACTAGAAACTCCCAACTTGACACTCCGCAACTAGGAACTCTACAACTTCAAAATCCACAACTATAAACTCCACAACTTGAAACTCCACAACTAAATACTCCATAACTACAAACTCCACAACTACAAACTCCACAACTTGAAACTCCGCAACTAGAAACTCCATAACTAGAAACTCCACTACTAGAAAACTCCGCAACTAGAAACTCTGCAACTAGAAACTCCGCAAATAGAAACTCCACAGCTAGAAACTTCACTACTAGAAACACCACAACTAGATACTTCAAAACTACGAATTCCACAACTAGAAACTCCGCAACTAGAAACTCGGCAACTAGAAACTCCGCATATAGAAACTCCACAGCTAGAAACTCCACAACTTGAAATTTTGCTACTAGAAACTCGGCAACTAGAAACTCAACCACTAGAAACTGCACAACTAGAAACTTCTCAACTAAAAACTCCACAACTTGAAACACCACAACTAGATACTCCACAACTACAAACTCCACAACTAGAAACTCCACAACTAGAAACTCCACAACTAGAAACTCCACAACTTGAAACTCCATAACTA
This sequence comes from Rhipicephalus microplus, assembly GCF_043290135.1. Taxonomy (NCBI): domain Eukaryota; kingdom Metazoa; phylum Arthropoda; class Arachnida; order Ixodida; family Ixodidae; genus Rhipicephalus; species Rhipicephalus microplus. The sequence continues at coordinate 10,548,525 of NW_027464595.1, forward strand.
GAAACTCCACTACTAGAAAACTCCACAACTAGAAACTCTGCAACTAGAAACTCCGCAACTAGAAACTCCACAGCTAGAAACTTCACTACTTTAAACACTACAACTAGATACTCCAAAACTACGAATTCCACAACAATAAACTCCAACACTAGAAACTCTGCAACTAGAAACTCCACAACTAGAAACTCCTCAACTAGAAACTCCACAACTTGAAACACCACAACTAGATTCTCTAGAAACTCCACAACTAGAAACTCCACAACTTGAAACTCCGCAACTACAAATTCCACAACTAGAAACTCCACAACTTGAAACACCACAACTAGATACTCCACAAAAGCAAATTTCATAACTAGAAACTCCGCCACCAGAAACTCCACAACTATTAAACTCCGCAACTAGAAAATCTTCAACTAGAAACTCCGCAACTAGAAACTCCACAGCTAGAAACTTCACTACTTGAAACACCACAACCAGATACTCCACAACTACGAATTCCACAACTAGAAACTCCACAGCTAGGAAGTCCGCAACTAGAAACTCTGCAACTAGAAACTCCACAACTAGAAACTGCACAGCTAGAAAATCCACCACTAAAAACTCCACAACTAGCTACTCCACAACTAAAGACTCCGGAACTAGAAAACTCCGCAACTAGAAACTCCCAACTAGACTTTCCGCAACAAGAAACTCCGCAACTAGAAACTCCACAACTTGAGACTTCGAAACTACAAACTCCACAACTAGAAACTCCACAACTAGAAACTCCACAACTAGAAACTCCACAACTAGAAACTCCGCAACTAAAACTCCACAGCTAAAAAGTCCGCAACTGGAAACTCTGCAACTAGAAACTCCGCAACTAGAAATTCCACAGCTAGAAAATCCACCACTAGAAACTCCACAACTAGCAACTCCCAACTAGACACTCCGCAACTAGGAACTCTACAACTTCAAATTCCACAACTAGAAACTCCACAACTTGAAACTCCACAACTAGCTACTCCACAACTAAAGACTCCGGAACTAGAAAACTCCGCAACTAGAAACTCCCAACTAGACTTTCCGCAACAAGAAACTCCGACACTAGAAACTCCACAACTTGAGACTTCGAAACTACAAACTCCACAGCTAGAAACTCCACAACTTGAAACTCCACAACTAGAAACTCCGCAACTAAAACTCCACAGCTAAAAAGTCCGCAACTAGAAACTCTGCAACTAGAAACTCCGCAACTAGAAAACTCCGCAACTAGAAACTCTGCAACTAGAAACTCCGCAACTAGAAACTCCACAACTTGAGATTTTGCTACTAGAAACTCGGCGACGAGAAACTCTACCACTAGAAACTCCACAACTAGAAACTTCTCAACTAAAAACTCCAAAACTTGAAACACCACAACTAGATACTCCACAACTACAAACTCCACAACTAGAAACTCCACAATTAGAAACTCCACAACTAGAAACTTCTCAACTTGAAACTCCATAACTAGAATCTCTGCAACTAGAAACTCCGCAACTCGAAACTCCACAGCTAGAAACTTCACTACTTGAAACACTACAACTAGATACTCCAAAACTACGAATTCCACAACAATAAACTCCAACACTAGAAACTCCGCAACTAGAAACTCCCAACTTGACACTCCGCAACTAGGAACTCTACAACTTCAAAATCCACAACTATAAACTCCACAACTTGAAACTCCACAACTAAATACTCCATAACTACAAACTCCACAACTACAAACTCCACAACTTGAAACTCCGCAACTAGAAAATCCATAACTAGAAACTCCACTACTAGAAAACTCCGCAACTAGAAACTCTGCAACTAGAAACTCCGCAACTAGAAACTCCACAGCTAGAAACTTCACTACTTGAAACACCACAACTAGATACTTCAGAACTACGAATTCCACAACTAGAAACTCCGCAACTAGAAACTCCGCAACTAGAAACTCCGCAACTAGAAACTCCACAGCTAGAAACTTCACTACTTGAAACACCACAACCAGATACTCCACTTAATGGCATGATTTGGCCGCAAAAGAGACACACACAAGAAAAGGAACACTCAAACGACAAGCACAGGCGGCACTTCCAACTAAAGCAGACTAAGGAACGATGGCTTGGCGCATTTGCCTATGCACTGTAAAGCCTGTGGGTGTGTACCACGTTTTAATGAGTTTAAGATTCTGGGTAGAAGCAGGTACAAAACTGCGCGTGAGCTGATGGAAGCCTATTACATTAAAAAGAAAGGTGAAAGGTGTATCAGCGAACCGTCGGTGACGTTGTATGCTTCGGAGACAAGATTGTTTGATTGTTGGATAGCGTAAGGCTGTATGAAGACTGCGCATGTCTATATTTTCGTACTTAAGTCTGGGTCTGCACCTAGTCTGCTTTAGTTGGAAGTGCCGCCTGTGCTTGTCGTTTGAGTGTTCCTTTTCTTGTGTGTGTCTCTTTTGCGGCCAAATCATGCCATTAAGTAAATACCAACTAGGCCAACAATCAGTATTATTACAGATACTCCACAACTACGAATTCCACAACTAGAAACTCCACAGCTAGGAAGTCCGCAACTAGAAACTCTGCAACTAGAAACTCCACAACTAGAAACTGCACAGCTAGAAAATCCACCACTAAAAACTCCACAACTAGCTACTCCACAACTTAAGACTCCGGAACTAGAAAACTCCGCAACTAGAAACTCCCAACTAGACTTTCCGCAACAAGAAACTCCGCAACTAGAAACTCCACAACTTGAGACTTCGAAACTACAAACTCCACAACTAGAAACTCCACAACTAGAAACTCCACAACTAGAAACTCCACAACTAGAAACTCCGCAACTAAAACTCCACAGCTAAAAAGTCCGCAACTAGAAACTCTGCAACTAGAAACTCCGCAACTAGAAATTCCACAGCTAGAAAATCCACCACTAGAAACTCCACAACTAGCAACTCCCAACTAGACACTCCGCAACTAGGAACTCTACAACTTCAAATTCCACAACTAGAAACTCCACAACTTGAAACTCCACAACTAGATACTCCACAACTACAAACTCCACAACTACAAACTCCACAACTTGAAACTCCGCAACTAGAAACTCCATAACTAGAAACTCCAGTACTAGAAAACTCCGCAACTAGAAACTCTGCAACTAGAAACTCCGCAACTAGAAACTCTACAACTTGAGATTTTGCTACTAGAAACTCGGCGACGAGAAACTCTACCACTAGAAACTCCACAACTAGAAACTTCTCAACTAAAAACTCCAAAACTTGAAACACCACAACTAGATACTCCACAACTACAAACTCCACAACTAGAAACTCCACAATTAGAAACTCCACAACTAGAAACTCCACAACTTGAAACTCCACTACTAGAAAACTCCACAACTAGAAACTCTGCAACTAGAAACTCCGCAACTAGAAACTCCACAGCTAGAAACTTCACTACTTGAAACACTACAACTAGATACTCCAAAACTACGAATTCCACAACAATAAACTCCAACAGTAGAAACTCCGCAACTAGAAACTCCCAACTTGACACTCCGCAACTAGGAACTCTACAACTTCAAAATCCACAACTATAAACTCCACAACTCGAAACTCCACAACTAAATACTCCATAACTACAAACTCCACAACTACAAACTCCACAACTTGAAACTCCGCAACTAGAAACTCCATAACTAGAAACTCCACTACTAGAAAACTCCGCAACTAGAAACTCTGCAACTAGAAACTCCGCAACTAGAAACTCCACAGCTAGAAACTTCACTACTTGAAACACCACAACTAGATACTTCAAAACTACGAATTCCACAACTAGAAACTCCGCAACTAGAAACTCCGCAACTAGAAACTCCGCAACTAGAAACTCCACAGCTAGAAACTCCACAACTTGAAATTTTGCTACTAGAAACTCGGCAACTAGAAACTCTGCAACTAGAAACTCCGCAACTAGAAACTCCACAGCTAGAAACTTCACTACTTGAAACACCACAACTAGATACTTCAGAACTACGAATTCCACAACTAGAAACTCCACAGCTAGGAAGTCCGCAACTAGAAACTCTGCAACTAGAAACTCCACAACTAGAAACTGCACAGCTAGAAAATCCACCACTAAAAACTCCACAACTAGCTACTCCACAACTTAAGACTCCGGAACTAGAAAACTCCGCAACTAGAAACTCCCAACTAGACTTTCCGCAACAAGAAACTCCGCAACTAGAAACTCCACAACTTGAGACTTCGAAACTACAAACTCCACAACTAGAAACTCCACAACTAGAAACTCCACAACTAGAAACTCCACAACTAGAAACTCCGCAACTAAAACTCCACAGCTAAAAAGTCCGCAACTAGAAACTCTGCAACTAGAAACTCCGCAACTAGAAATTCCACAGCTAGAAAATCCACCACTAGAAACTCCACAACTAGCAACTCCCAACTAGACACTCCGCAACTAGGAACTCTACAACTTCAAATTCCACAACTAGAAACTCCACAACTTGAAACTCCACAACTAGATACTCCACAACTACAAACTCCACAACTACAAACTCCACAACTTGAAACTCCGCAACTAGAAACTCCATAACTAGAAACTCCAGTACTAGAAAACTCCGCAACTAGAAACTCTGCAACTAGAAACTCCGCAACTAGAAACTCCACAACTTGAGATTTTGCTACTAGAAACTCGGCGACGAGAAACTCTACCACTAGAAACTCCACAACTAGAAACTTCTCAACTAAAAACTCCAAAACTTGAAACACCACAACTAGATACTCCACAACTACAAACTCCACAACTAGAAACTCCACAATTAGAAACTCCACAACTAGAAACTCCACAACTTGAAACTCCACTACTAGAAAACTCCACAACTAGAAACTCTGCAACTAGAAACTCCGCAACTAGAAACTCCACAGCTAGAAACTTCACTACTTGAAACACTACAACTAGATACTCCAAAACTACAAATTCCACAACAATAAACTCCAACAGTAGAAACTCCGCAACTAGAAACTCCCAACTTGACACTCCGCAACTAGGAACTCTACAACTTCAAAATCCACAACTATAAACTCCACAACTTGAAACTCCACAACTAAATACTCCATAACTACAAACTCCACAACTACAAACTCCACAACTTGAAACTCCGCAACTAGAAACTCCATAACTAGAAACTCCACTACTAGAAAACTCCGCAACTAGAAACTCTGCAACTAGAAACTCCGCAACTAGAAACTCCACAGCTAGAAACTTCACTACTTGAAACACCACAACTAGATACTTCAAAACTACGAATTCCACAACTAGAAACTCCGCAACTAGAAACTCCGCAACTAGAAACTCCACAGCTAGAAACTCCACAACTTGAAATTTTGCTACTAGAAACTCGGCAACTAGAAACTCAACCACTAGAAACTGCACAACTAGAAACTTCTCAACTAAAAACTCCACAACTTGAAACACCACAACTAGATACTCCACAACTACAAACTCCACAACTAGAAACTCCACAACTAGAAACTCCACAACTAGAAACTCCACAACTTGAAACTCCATAACTAGAAACTCCACTACTAGAAAACTCCACAACTAGAAACTCTGCAACTAGAAACTCCGCAACTAGAAACTCCACAGCTATAAACTTCACTACTTTAAACACTACAACTAGATACTCCAAAACTACGAATTCCACAACAATAAACTCCAACACTAGAAACTCTGCAACTAGAAACTCCACAACTAGAAACTCCTCAACTAGAAACTCCACAACTTGAAACACCACAACTAGATTCTCTAGAAACTCCACAACTAGAAACTCCACAACTTGAAACTCCGCAACTACAAATTCCACAACTAGAAACTCCACAACTTGAAACACCACAACTAGATACTCCACAACTAGAAACTCCACAACTAGAAGCTCCACAACTAGAAATTCCGCAACTAGAAACTCCACAACTAGAGACTCCATAACTCTAAACTTCACAACTAGAAACTCCACAACCAGAAACTCCACAAATAGAAACTCCGCAACTAGAAATCCCACAACTAGAGACTCCACAACAAGAGACTTCACAACTAGAAACTCCGCAACTAGAGACTCCACAACCAGAAACTCCACAGCTAGAAATTCCACAGCTTGAGACTTTGTATGTAGAGACTCGGCAACTAGAAACACAACAACTAGAAACTCCACAACGAGAAACTCCACAACTTGAAACTCCACAACTTGAAACACCACAACTAGATACTCCTAAAAAACAAATTTCATAACTAGAAACTCCACATCTAGAAAGTCCGCAACTAGAAACTCTGCAACCAGAAACTCCGCTACTAGAAACTCCACAGCTAGAAAATCCACGACTAGAAACTCCACAACTAGCAACTCCACAACTACAGACTCCGCAACTAGAAAACTCCGCAACTAGAAACTCCCAACCAGACACTCCGCAACTAGGAACTCTACAACTTCAAAATCCACAACTAGAAACTCCCCAACTTGAAACACCACAACTAGAAACTCCACAGCTAGAAACTTCACTACTTGAAACACCACAACCAGATACTCCACAACTACGAATTCCTCAACTAGAAACTCCACAGCTAGGAAGTCCGCAACTAGAAACTCTGCAACTAGAAACTCCGCAACTAGAAACTTCACAGCTAGAAAATCCACCACTAAAAACTCCACAACTAGCTACTCCACAACTAAAGACTCCGGAACTAGAAAACTCCGCAACTAGAAACTCCCAACTAGCCTTTCCGCAACAAGAAACTCAGCAACTAGAAACTCAACAACTTGAGACTTCGAAACTACAAACTCCACAACTAGAAACTCCACAACTAGAAACTCCACAACTAGAAACTCCACAACTAGAAACTCCGCAACTAGAAACTCCACAGCTAGAAAGTCCGCAACTAGAAACTCTGCAACTAGAAACTCCGCAACTAGAAATTCCACAGCTAGAAAATCCACCACTAGAAACTTCACAACTAGCAACTCCCAACTAGACACTCCGCAACTACGAACTCTACAACTTCAAAATCCACAACTAGAAACTCCACAACTTGAAACTCCACAACTAGATACTCCACAACTACAAACTCCACAACTACAAACTCCACAGCTTGAAACTCCGCAACTAGAAACTCCATAACTAGAAACTCCACTACTAGAAAACTCCACAACTAGAAACTCTGCAACTAGAAACTCTGCAACTAGAAACTCCGCAACTAGAAACTCCACAGCTAGAAACTTCACTACTTGAAACACTACAACTAGATACTCCAAAACTACGAATTCCACAACAATAAACTCCAACACTAGAAACTCCGCAACTAGAAACTCCCAACTTGACTCTCCACAACTAGGAACTCTACATCTTCAAAATCCACTACTAGAAACTCCACAACTTGAAACTCCACAACTAGATACTCCATAACTACAAACTCCACAACTACAAACTCCACAACTTGAAACTCCGCAACTAGAAACTCCATAACTAGAAACTCCACTACTAGAAAACTCCGCAACTAGAAACTCTGCAACTAGAAACTCCGCAACTAGAAACTCCACAGCTAGAAACTTCACTACTTGAAACACCACAACTAGATACTTCAAAACTACGAATTCCACAGCTAGAAACTCCGCAACTAGAAACTCTTCAACTAGAAACTCCGCAACTAGAAACTCCACAGCTAGAAACTCCACAACTTGAGATTTTGCTACTAGAACCTCGGCAACTAGAACCTCGGCAACTAGAAACTCAACCACTAGAAACTCCACAACTAGAAACTTCTCAACTAAAAACTCCACAACTTGAAACACCACAACTATATACTCCACAACTACAAACTCCACAACTAGAAACTCCACAACTAGAAACTCCACAATTAGAAACTCCACAACTAGAAACTCCACAACTTGAAACTCCATAACTAGAAACTCCACTACTAGAAAACTCCGCAACTAGAAACTCTGCAACTAGAAACTCCGCAACTAGAAACTCCACAACTAGAAACTTCACTACTTGAAACACCACAACTAGATACTTCAAAACTACGAATTCCACAACTAGAAACTCCGCAACTAGAAACTCTTCAACTAGAAACTCCGCAACTAGAAACTCCACAGCTAGAAACTCCACAACTTGAGATTTTGCTACTAGAACCTCGGCAACTAGAAACTCAACCACTAGAAACACCACAACTAGATACTCCACAACTACAAACTCCACAACTAGAAACTCCACAATAAGAAACTCCACAACTAGAAACTCCACAACTTGAAACTCCATAACTAGAAACTCCACTACTAGAAAACTCCACAACTAGAAACTCTGCAACTAGAAACTCCGCAACTAGAAACTCCACAGCTAGAAACTTCACTACTTGAAACACTACAACTAGATACTCCAAAACTACGAATTCCACAACAATAAACTCCAACACTAGAAACTCCGCAACTAGAAACTCCCAACTTGACTCTCCACAACTAGGAACTCTACAACTTCAAAATCCACTACTAGAAACTCCACAACTTGAAACTCCACAACTAGATACTCCATAACTACAAACTCCACAACTACAAACTCCACAACTTGAAACTCCGCAACTAGAAACTCCATAACTAGAAACTCCACTACTAGAAAACTCCGCAACTAGAAACTCGGCAACTAGAAACTCCGCAACTAGAAACTCCACAGCTAGAAACTTCACCACTTGAAACACCACAACTAGATACTTCAAAACTACGAATTCCACAACTAGAAACTCCGCAACTAGAAACTCTTCAACTAGAAACTCCGCAACTAGAAACTCCACAGCTAGAAACTCCACAACTTGAGATTTTGCTACTAGAACCTCGGCAACTAGAAACTCAACCACTAGAAACTCCACAACTAGAAACTTCTCAACTAAAAACTCCACAACTTGAAACACCACAACTATATACTCCACAACTACAAACTCCACAACTAGAAACTCCACAACTAGAAACTCCACAATTAGAAACTCCACAACTAGAAACTCCACAACTTGAAACTCCATAACTAGAAACTCCACTACTAGAAAACTCCACAACTAGAAACTCTGCAACTAGAAACTCCGCAACTAGAAACTCCACAGCTAGAAACTTCACTACTTGAAACACTACAACTAGATACTCCAAAACTACGAATTCCACAACAATAAACTCCAACACTAGAAACTCCGCAACTAGAAACTCCCAACTTGACACTCCGCAACTAGGAACTCTACAACTTCAAAATCCACAACTATAAACTCCACAACTTGAAACTCCACAACTAAATACTCCATAACTACAAACTCCACAACTACAAACTCCACAACTTGAAACTCCGCAACTAGAAACTCCATAACTAGAAACTCCACTACTAGAAAACTCCGCAACTAGAAACTCTGCAACTAGAAACTCCGCAAATAGAAACTCCACAGCTAGAAACTTCACTACTAGAAACACCACAACTAGATACTTCAAAACTACGAATTCCACAACTAGAAACTCCGCAACTAGAAACTCGGCAACTAGAAACTCCGCATATAGAAACTCCACAGCTAGAAACTCCACAACTTGAAATTTTGCTACTAGAAACTCGGCAACTAGAAACTCAACCACTAGAAACTGCACAACTAGAAACTTCTCAACTAAAAACTCCACAACTTGAAACACCACAACTAGATACTCCACAACTACAAACTCCACAACTAGAAACTCCACAACTAGAAACTCCACAACTAGAAACTCCACAACTTGAAACTCCATAACTAGAAACTCCACTACTAGAAAACTCCACAACTAGAAACTCTGCAACTAGAAACTCCGCAACTAGAAACTCCACAGCTAGAAACTTCACTACTTTAAACACTACAACTAGATACTCCAAAACTACGAATTCCACAACAATAAACTCCAACACTAGAAACTCTGCAACTAGAAACTCCACAACTAGAAACTCCTCAACTAGAAACTCCACAACTTGAAACACCACAACTAGATTCTCTAGAAACTCCACAACTAGAAACTCCACAACTTGAAACTCCGCAACTACAAATTCCACAACTAGAAACTCCACAACTTGAAACACCACAACTAGATACTCCACAAAAGCAAATTTCATAACTAGAAACTCCGCCACCAGAAACTCCACAACTATTAAACTCCGCAACTAGAAAATCTTCAACTAGAAACTCCGCAACTAGAAACTCCACAGCTAGAAACTTCACTACTTGAAACACCACAACCAGATACTCCACAACTACGAATTCCACAACTAGAAACTCCACAGCTAGGAAGTCCGCAACTAGAAACTCTGCAACTAGAAACTCCACAACTAGAAACTGCACAGCTAGAAAATCCACCACTAAAAACTCCACAACTAGCTACTCCACAACTAAAGACTCCGGAACTAGAAAACTCCGCAACTAGAAACTCCCAACTAGACTTTCCGCAACAAGAAACTCCGCAACTAGAAACTCCACAACTTGAGACTTCGAAACTACAAACTCCACAACTAGAAACTCCACAACTAGAAACTCCACAACTAGAAACTCCACAACTAGAAACTCCGCAACTAAAACTCCACAGCTAAAAAGTCCGCAACTGGAAACTCTGCAACTAGAAACTCCGCAACTAGAAATTCCACAGCTAGAAAATCCACCACTAGAAACTCCACAACTAGCAACTCCCAACTAGACACTCCGCAACTAGGAACTCTACAACTTCAAATTCCACAACTAGAAACTCCACAACTTGAAACTCCACAACTAGATACTCCACAACTACAAACTCCACAACTACAAACTCCACAACTTGAAACTCCGCAACTAGAAACTCCATAACTAGAAACTCCAGTACTAGAAAACTCCGCAACTAGAAACTCTGCAACTAGAAACTCCGCAACTAGAAACTCCACAACTTGAGATTTTGCTACTAGAAACTCGGCGACGAGAAACTCTACCACTAGAAACTCCACAACTAGAAACTTCTCAACTAAAAACTCCAAAACTTGAAACACCACAACTAGATACTCCACAACTACAAACTCCACAACTAGAAACTCCAAAATTAGAAACTCCACAACTAGAAACTCCACAACTTGAAACTCCACTACTAGAAAACTCCACAACTAGAAACTCTGCAACTAGAAACTCCGCAACTAGAAACTCCACAGCTAGAAACTTCACTACTTGAAACACTACAACTAGATACTCCAAAACTACGAATTCCACAACAATAAACTCCAACAGTAGAAACTCCGCAACTAGAAACTCCCAACTTGACACTCCGCAACTAGGAACTCTACAACTTCAAAATCCACAACTATAAACTCCAAAACTTGAAACTCCACAACTAAATACTCCATAACTACAAACTCCACAACTACAAACTCCACAACTTGAAACTCCGCAACTAGAAACTCCATAACTAGAAACTCCACTACTAGAAAACTCCGCAACTAGAAACTCTGCAACTAGAAACTCCGCAACTAGAAACTCCACAGCTAGAAACTTCACTACTTGAAACACCACAACTAGATACTTCAAAACTACGAATTCCACAACTAGAAACTCCGCAACTAGAAACTCCGCAACTAGAAACTCCGCAACTAGAAACTCCACAGCTAGAAACTCCACAACTTGAAACACCACAACTAGATTCTCTAGAAACTCCACAACTAGAAACTCCACAACTTGAAACTCCGCAACTACAAATTCCACAACTAGAAACTCCACAACTTGAAACACCACAACTAGATACTCCACAACTAGAAACTCCACAACTAGAAGCTCCACAACTAGAAATTCCGCAACTAGAAACTCCACAACTAGAGACTCCATAACTCTAAACTTCACAACTAGAAACTCCACAACCAGAAACTCCACAAATAGAAACTCCGCAACTAGAAATCCCACAACTAGAGACTCCACAACAAGAGACTTCACAACTAGAAACTCCGCAACTAGAGACTCCACAACCAGAAACTCCACAGCTAGAAATTCCACAGCTTGAGACTTCGTATGTAGAGACTCGGCAACTAGAAACACAACAACTAGAAACTCCACAACGAGAAACTCCACAACTTGAAACTCCACAACTTGAAACACCACAACTAGATACTCCTAAAAAACAAATTTCATAACTAGAAACTCCACAGCTAGAAAGTCCGCAACTAGAAACTCTGCAACCAGAAACTCCGCTACTAGAAACTCCACAGCTAGAAAATCCACGACTAGAAACTCCACAACTAGCAACTCCACAACTACAGACTCCGCAACTAGAAAACTCCGCAACTAGAAACTCCCAACCAGACACTCCGCAACTAGGAACTCTACAACTTCAAAATCCACAACTAGAAACTCCCCAACTTGAAACACCACAACTAGAAACTCCACAGCTAGAAACTTCACTACTTGAAACACCACAACCAGATACTCCACAACTACGAATTCCTCAACTAGAAACTCCACAGCTAGGAAGTCCGCAACTAGAAACTCTGCAACTAGAAACTCCGCAACTAGAAACTGCACAGCTAGAAAATCCACCACTAAAAACTCCACAACTAGCTACTCCACAACTAAAGACTCCGGAACTAGAAAACTCCGCAACTAGAAACTCCCAACTAGCCTTTCCGCAACAAGAAACTCAGCAACTAGAAACTCCACAACTTGAGACTTCGAAACTACAAACTCCACAACTAGAAACTCCACAACTAGAAACTCAACAACTAGAAACTCCACAACTAGAAACTCCGCAACTAGAAACTCCACAGCTAGAAAGTCCGCAACTAGAAACTCTGCAACTAGAAACTCCGCAACTAGAAATTCCACAGCTAGAAAATCCACCACTAGAAACTTCACAACTAGCAACTCCCAACTAGACACTCCGCAACTACGAACTCTACAACTTCAAAATCCACAACTAGAAACTCCACAACTTGAAACTCCACAACTAGATACTCCACAACTACAAACTCCACAACTACAAACTCCACAGCTTGAAACTCCGCAACTAGAAACTCCATAACTAGAAACTCCACTACTAGAAAACTCCACAACTAGAAACTCTGCAACTAGAAACTCTGCAACTAGAAACTCCGCAACTAGAAACTCCACAGCTAGAAACTTCACTACTTGAAACACTACAACTAGATACTCCAAAACTACGAATTCCACAACAATAAACTCCAACACTAGAAACTCCGCAACTAGAAACTCCCAACTTGACTCTCCACAACTATGAACTCTACATCTTCAAAATCCACTACTAGAAACTCCACAACTTGAAACTCCACAACTAGATACTCCATAACTACAAACTCCACAACTACAAACTCCACAACTTGAAACTCCGCAACTAGAAACTCCATAACTAGAAACTCCACTACTAGAAAACTCCGCAACTAGAAACTCTGCAACTAGAAACTCCGCAACTAGAAACTCCACAGCTAGAAACTTCACTACTTGAAACACCACAACTAGATACTTCAAAACTACGAATTCCACAGCTAGAAACTCCACAACTTGAGATTTTGCTACTAGAACCTCGGCAACTAGAACCTCGGCAACTAGAAACTCAACCACTAGAAACTCCACAACTATAAACTTCTCAACTAAAAACTCCACAACTTGAAACACCACAACTATATACTCCACAACTACAAACTCCACAACTAGAAACTCCACAACTAGAAACTCCACAATTAGAAACTCCACAACTAGAAACTCCACAACTTGAAACTCCATAACTAAAACTCCACTACTAGAAAACTCCGCAACTAGAAACTCTGCAACTAGAAACTCCGCAACTAGAAACTCCACAACTAGAAACTTCACTACTTGAAACACCACAACTAGATACTTCAAAACTACGAATTCCACAACTAGAAACTCCGCAACTAGAAACTCTTCAACTAGAAACTCCGCAACTAGAAACTCCACAGCTAGAAACTCCACAACTTGAGATTTTGCTACTAGAACCTCGGCAACTAGAAACTCAACCACTAGAAACACCACAACTAGATACTCCACAACTACAAACTCCACAACTAGAAACTCCACAATAAGAAACTCCACAACTAGAAACTCCACAACTTGAAACTCCATAACTAGAAACTCCACTACTAGAAAACTCCACAACTAGAAACTCTGCAACTAGAAACTCCGCAACTAGAAACTCCACAGCTAGAAACTTCACTACTTGAAACACTACAACTAGATACTCCAAAACTACGAATTCCACAACAATAAACTCCAACACTAGAAACTCCGCAACTAGAAACTCCCAACTTGACTCTCCACAACTAGGAACTCTACAACTTCAAAATCCACTACTAGAAACTCCACAACTTGAAACTCCACAACTAGATACTCCATAACTACAAACTCCACAACTACAAACTCCACAACTTGAAACTCCGCAACTAGAAACTCCATAACTAGAAACTCCACTACTAGAAAACTCCGCAACTAGAAACTCGGCAACTAGAAACTCCGCAACTAGAAACTCCACAGCTAGAAACTTCACTACTTGAAACACCACAACTAGATACTTCAAAACTACGAATTCCACAACTAGAAACTCCGCAACTAGAAACTCTTCAACTAGAAACTCCGCAACTAGAAACTCCACAGCTAGAAACTCCATAACTTGAGATTTTGCTACTAGAACCTCGGCAACTAGAAACTCAACCACTAGAAACTCCACAACTAGAAACTTCTCAACTAAAAACTCCACAACTTGAAACACCACAACTATATACTCCACAACTACAAACTCCACAACTAGAAACTCCACAATTAGAAACTCCTCAACTAGAAACTCCACAACTTCAAACTCCATAACTAGAAACTCCACTACTAGAAAACTCCACAACTAGAAACTCTGCAACTAGAAACTCCGCAACTAGAAACTCCACAGCTAGAAACTTCACTACTTGAAACACTACAACTAGATACTCCAAAACTACGAATTCCACAACAATAAACTCCAACACTAGAAACTCCGCAACTAGAAACTCCCAACTTGACACTCCGCAACTAGGAACTCTACAACTTCAAAATCCACAACTATAAACTCCACAACTTGAAACTCCACAACTAAATACTCCATAACTACAAACTCCACAACTACAAACTCCACAACTTGAAACTCCGCAACTAGAAACTCCATAACTAGAAACTCCACTACTAGAAAACTCCGCAACTAGAAACTCTGCAACTAGAAACTCCGCAACTAGAAACTCCACTGCTAGAAACTTCACTACTAGAAACACCACAACTAGATACTTCAAAACTACGAATTCCACAACTAGAAACTCCGCAACTAGAAACTCCGCAACTAGAAACTCCGCAACTAGAAACTCCACAGCTAGAAACTCCACAACTTGAAATTTTGCTACTAGAAACTCGGCGACGAGAAACTCTACCACTAGAAACTCCACAACTAGAAACTTCTCAACTAAAAACTCCAAAACTTGAAACACCACAACTAGATACTCCACAACTACAAACTCCACAACTAGAAACTCCACAATTAGAAACTCCACAACTAGAAACTTCTCAACTTGAAACTCCATAACTAGAATCTCTGCAACTAGAAACTCCGCAACTCGAAACTCCACAGCTAGAAACTTCACTACTTGAAACACTACAACTAGATACTCCAAAACTACGAATTCCACAACAATAAACTCCAACACTAGAAACTCCGCAACTAGAAACTCCCAACTTGACACTCCGCAACTAGGAACTCTACAACTTCAAAATCCACAACTATAAACTCCACAACTTGAAACTCCACAACTAAATACTCCATAACTACAAACTCCACAACTACAAACTCCACAACTTGAAACTCCGCAACTAGAAACTCCATAACTAGAAACTCCACTACTAGAAAACTCCGCAACTAGAAACTCTGCAACTAGAAACTCCGCAACTAGAAACTCCACAGCTAGAAACTTCACTACTTGAAACACCACAACTAGATACTTCAGAACTACGAATTCCACAACTAGAAACTCCGCAACTAGAAACTCCGCAACTAGAAACTCCGCAACTAGAAACTCCACAGCTAGAAACTTCACTACTTGAAACACCACAACCAGATACTCCACAACTACGAATTCCACAACTAGAAACTCCACAGCTAGGAAGTCCGCAACTAGAAACTCTGCAACTAGAAACTCCACAACTAGAAACTGCACAGCTAGAAAATCCACCACTAAAAACTCCACAACTAGCTACTCCACAACTAAAGACTCCGGAACTAGAAAACTCCGCAACTAGAAACTCCCAACTAGACTTTCCGCAACAAGAAACTCCGCAACTAGAAACTCCACAACTTGAGACTTCGAAACTACAAACTCCACAACTAGAAACTCCACAACTAGAAACTCCACAACTAGAAACTCCACAACTAGAAACTCCGCAACTAAAACTCCACAGCTAAAAAGTCCGCAACTAGAAATTCTGCAACTAGAAACTCCGCAACTAGAAATTCCACAGCTAGAAAATCCACCACTAGAAACTCCACAACTAGCAACTCCCAACTAGACACTCCGCAACTAGGAACTCTACAACTTCAAATTCCACAACTAGAAACTCCACAACTTGAAACTCCACAACTAGATACTCCACAACTACAAACTCCACAACTACAAACTCCACAACTTGAAACTCCGCAACTAGAAACTCCATAACTAGAAACTCCAGTACTAGAAAACTCCGCAACTAGAAACTCTGCAACTAGAAACTCCGCAACTAGAAACTCCACAGCTAGAAACTTCACTACTTGAAACACTACAACTAGATACTCCAAAACTACGAATTCCACAACAATAAACTCCAACAGTAGAAACTCCGCAACTAGAAACTCGCAACTTGACACTCCGCAACTAGAAACTCTACAACTTCAAAATCCACAACTATAAACTCCACAACTTGAAACTCCACAACTACAAACTCCACAACTTGAAACTCCGCAACTAGAAACTCCATAACTAGAAACTCCACTACTAGAAAACTCCGCAACTAGAAACTCTGCAACTAGAAACTCCGCAACTAGAAACTCCACAGCTAGAAACTTCACTACTTGAAACACCACAACTAGATACTTCAAAACTACGAATTCCACAACTAGAAACTCCGCAACTAGAAACTCCGCAACTAGAAACTCCGCAACTAGAAACTCCACAGCTAGAAACTCCACAACTTGAGATTTTGCTACTAGAAACTCGGCGACGAGAAACTCTACCACTAGAAACTCCACAACTAGAAACTTCTCAACTAAAAACTCCAAAACTTGAAACACCACAACTAGATACTCCACAACTACAAACTCCACAACTAGAAACTCCACAATTAGAAACTCCACAACTAGAAACTCCACAACTTGAAACTCCACTACTAGAAAACTCCACAACTAGAAACTCTGCAACTAGAAACTCCGCAACTAGAAACTCCACAGCTAGAAACTTCACTACTTGAAACACTACAACTAGATACTCCAAAACTACGAATTCCACAACAATAAACTCCAACAGTAGAAACTCCGCAACTAGAAACTCGCAACTTGACACTCCGCAACTAGGAACTCTACAACTTCAAAATCCACAACTATAAACTCCACAACTTGAAACTCCACAACTACAAACTCCACAACTTGAAACTCCGCAACTAGAAACTCCATAACTAGAAACTCCACTACTAGAAAACTCCGCAACTAGAAACTCTGCAACTAGAAACTCCGCAACTAGAAACTCCACAGCTAGAAACTTCACTACTTGAAACACCACAACTAGATACTTCAAAACTACGAATTCCACAACTAGAAACTCCGCAACTAGAAACTCCGCAACTAGAAACTCCGCAACTAGAAACTCCACAGCTAGAAACTCCACAACTTGAAATTTTGCTACTAGAAACTCGGCAACTAGAAACTCAACCACTAGAAACTGCACAACTAGAAACTTCTCAACTAAAAACTCCACAACTTGAAACACCACAACTAGATACTCCACAACTACAAACTCCACAACTAGAAACTCCACAACTAGAAACTCCACAACTAGAAACTCCACAACTTGAAACTCCATAACTAGAAACTCCACTACTAGAAAACTCCACAACTAGAAACTCTGCAACTAGAAACTCCGCAACTAGAAACTCCACAGCTATAAACTTCACTACTTTAAACACTACAACTAGATACTCCAAAACTACGAATTCCACAACAATAAACTCCAACACTAGAAACTCTGCAACTAGAAACTCCACAACTAGAAACTCCTCAACTAGAAACTCCACAACTTGAAACACCACAACTAGATTCTCTAGAAACTCCACAACTAGAAACTCCACAACTTGAAACTCCGCAACTACAAATTCCACAACTAGAAACTCGACAACTTGAAACACCACAACTAGATACTCCACAACTAGAAACTCCACAACTAGAAGCTCCACAACTAGAAATTCCGCAACTAGAAACTCCACAACTAGAGACTCCATAACTCTAAACTTCACAACTAGAAACTCCACAACCAGAAACTCCACAAATAGAAACTCCGCAACTAGAAATCCCACAACTAGAGACTCCACAACAAGAGACTTCACAACTAGAAACTCCGCAACTAGAGACTCCACAACCAGAAACTCCACAGCTAGAAATTCCACAGCTTGAGACTTCGTATGTAGAGACTCGGCAACTAGAAACACAACAACTAGAAACTCCACAACGAGAAACTCCACAACTTGAAACTCCACAACTTGAAACACCACAACTAGATACTCCTAAAAAACAAATTTCATAACTAGAAACTCCACAGCTAGAAAGTCCGCAACTAGAAACTCTGCAACCAGAAACTCCGCTACTAGAAACTCCACAGCTAGAAAATCCACGACTAGAAACTCCACAACTAGCAACTCCACAACTACAGACTCCGCAACTAGAAAACTCCGCAACTAGAAACTCCCAACCAGACACTCCGCAACTAGGAACTCTACAACTTCAAAATCCACAACTAGAAACTCCCCAACTTGAAACACCACAACTAGAAACTCCACAGCTAGAAACTTCACTACTTGAAACACCACAACCAGATACTCCACAACTACGAATTCCTCAACTAGAAACTCCACAGCTAGGAAGTCCGCAACTAGAAACTCTGCAACTAGAAACTCCGCAACTAGAAACTGCACAGCTAGAAAATCCACCACTAAAAACTCCACAACTAGCTACTCCACAACTAAAGACTCCGGAACTAGAAAACTCCGCAACTAGAAACTCCCAACTAGCCTTTCCGCAACAAGAAACTCAGCAACTAGAAACTCCACAACTTGAGACTTCGAAACTACAAACTCCACAACTAGAAACTCCACAACTAGAAACTCCACAACTAGAAACTCCACAACTAGAAACTCCGCAACTAGAAACTCCACAGCTAGAAAGTCCGCAACTAGAAACTCTGCAACTAGAAACTCCGCAACTAGAAATTCCACAGCTAGAAAATCCACCACTAGAAACTTCACAACTAGCAACTCCCAACTAGACACTCCGCAACTACGAACTCTACAACTTCAAAATCCACAACTAGAAACTCCACAACTTGAAACTCCACAACTAGATACTCCACAACTACAAACTCCACAACTACAAACTCCACAGCTTGAAACTCCGCAACTAGAAACTCCATAACTAGAAACTCCACTACTAGAAAACTCCACAACTAGAAACTCTGCAACTAGAAACTCTGCAACTAGAAACTCCGCAACTAGAAACTCCACAGCTAGAAACTTCACTACTTGAAACACTACAACTAGATACTCCAAAACTACGAATTCCACAACAATAAACTCCAACACTAGAAACTCCGCAACTAGAAACTCCCAACTTGACTCTCCACAACTAGGAACTCTACATCTTCAAAATCCACTACTAGAAACTCCACAACTTGAAACTCCACAACTAGATACTCCATAACTACAAACTCCACAACTACAAACTCCACAACTTGAAACTCCACAACTAGAAACTCCATAACTAGAAACTCCACTACTAGAAAACTCCGCAACTAGAAACTCTGCAACTAGAAACTCCGCAACTAGAAACTCCACAGCTAGAAACTTCACTACTTGAAACACCACAACTAGATACTTCAAAACTACGAATTCCACAGCTAGAAACTCTGCAACTAGAAACTCTTCAACTAGAAACTCCGCAACTAGAAACTCCACAGCTAGAAACTCCACAACTTGAGATTTTGCTACTAGAACCTCGGCAACTAGAACCTCGGCAACTAGAAACTCAACCACTAGAAACTCCACAACTAGAAACTTCTCAACTAAAAACTCCACAACTTGAAACAGCACAACTATATACTCCACAACTAAAAACTCCACAACTAGAAACTCCGCAACTAGAAACTCCACAATTAGAAACTCCACAACTAGAAACTCCACAACTTGAAACTCCATAACTAGAAACTCCACTACTAGAAAACTCCGCAACTAGAAACTCTGCAACTAGAAACTCCGCAACTAGAAACTCCACAACTAGAAACTTCACTACTTGAAACACCACAACTAGATACTTCAAAACTACGAATTCCACAACTAGAAACTCCGCAACTAGAAACTCTTCAACTAGAAACTCCGCAACTAGAAACTCCACAGCTAGAAACTCCACAACTTGAGATTTTGCTACTAGAACCTCGGCAACTAGAAACTCAACCACTAGAAACACCACAACTAGATACTCCACAACTACAAACTCCACAACTAGAAACTCCACAATAAGAAACTCCACAACTAGAAACTCCACAACTTGAAACTCCATAACTAGAAACTCCACTACTAGAAAACTCCACAACTAGAAACTCTGCAACTAGAAACTCCGCAACTAGAAACTCCACAGCTAGAAACTTCACTACTTGAAACACTACAACTAGATACTCCAAAACTACGAATTCCACAACAATAAACTCCAACACTAGAAACTCCGCAACTAGAAACTCCCAACTTGACTCTCCACAACTAGGAACTCTACAACTTCAAAATCCACTACTAGAAACTCCACAACTTGAAACTCCACAACTAGATACTCCATAACTACAAACTCCACAACTACAAACTCCACAACTTGAAACTCCGCAACTAGAAACTCCATAACTATAAACTCCACTACTAGAAAACTCCGCAACTAGAAACTCGGCAACTAGAAACTCCGCAACTAGAAACTCCACAGCTAGAAACTTCACTACTTGAAACACCACAACTAGATACTTCAAAACTACGAATTCCACAACTAGAAACTCCGCAACTAGAAACTCTTCAACTAGAAACTCCGCAACTAGAAACTCCACAGCTAGAAACTCCACAACTTGAGATTTTGCTACTAGAACCTCGGCAACTAGAAACTCAACCACTAGAAACTCCACAACTAGAAACTTCTCAACTAAAAACTCCACAACTTGAAACACCACAACTATATACTCCACAACTACAAACTCCACAACTAGAAACTCCACAACTAGAAACTCCACAATTAGAAACTCCACAACTAGAAACTCCACAACTTGAAACTCCATAACTAGAAACTCCACTACTAGAAAACTCCACAACTAGAAACTCTGCAACTAGAAACTCCGCAACTAGAAACTCCACAGCTAGAAACTTCACTACTTGAAACACTACAACTAGATACTCCAAAACTACGAATTCCACAACAATAAACTCCAACACTAGAAACTCCGCAACTAGAAACTCCCAACTTGACACTCCGCAACTAGGAACTCTACAACTTCAAAATCCACAACTATAAACTCCACAACTTGAAACTCCACAACTAAATACTCCATAACTACAAACTCCACAACTACAAACTCCACAACTTGAAACTCCGCAACTAGAAACTCCATAACTAGAAACTCCACTACTAGAAAACTCCGCAACTAGAAACTCTGCAACTAGAAACTCCGCAACTAGAAACTCCACAGCTAGAAACTTCACTACTAGAAACACCACAACTAGATACTTCAAAACTACGAATTCCACAACTAGAAACTCCGCAACTAGAAACTCCGCAACTAGAAACTCCGCAACTAGAAACTCCACAGCTAGAAACTCCACAACTTGAAATTTTGCTACTAGAAACTCGGCAACTAGAAACTCAACCACTAGAAACTGCACAACTAGAAACTTCTCAACTAAAAACTCCACAACTTGAAACACCACAACTAGATACTCCACAACTACAAACTCCACAACTAGAAACTCCACAACTAGAAACTCCACAACTTGAAACTCCATAACTAGAAACTCCACTACTAGAAAACTCCACAACTAGAAACTCTGCAACTAGAAACTCCGCAACTAGAAACTCCACAGCTAGAAACTTCACTACTTTAAACACTACAACTAGATACTCCAAAACTACGAATTCCACAACAATAAACTCCAACACTAGAAACTCTGCAACTAGAAACTCCACAACTAGAAACTCCTCAACTAGAAACTCCACAACTTGAAACACCACAACTAGATTCTCTAGAAACTCCACAACTAGAAACTCCACAACTTGAAACTCCGCAACTACAAATTCCACAACTAGAAACTCCACAACTTGAAACACCACCACTAGATACTCCACAAAAGCAAATTTCATAACTAGAAACTCCGCCACCAGAAACTTCACAACTATTAAACTCCGCAACTAGAAAATCTTCAACTAGAAACTCCGCAACTAGAAACTCCACAGCTAGAAACTTCACTACTTGAAACACCACAACCAGATACTCCACAACTACGAATTCCACAACTAGAAACTCCACAGCTAGGAAGTCCGCAACTAGAAACTCTGCAACTAGAAACTCCACAACTAGAAACTGCACAGCTAGAAAATCCACCACTAAAAACTCCACAACTAGCTACTCCACAACTAAAGACTCCGGAACTAGAAAACTCCGCAACTAGAAACTCCCAACTAGACTTTCCGCAACAAGAAACTCCGCAACTAGAAACTCCACAACTTGAGACTTCGAAACTACAAACTCCACAACTAGAAACTCCACAACTAGAAACTCCACAACTAGAAACTCCACAACTAGAAACTCCGCAACTAAAACTCCACAGCTAAAAAGTCCGCAACTAGAAACTCTGCAACTAGAAACTCCGCAACTAGAAATTCCACAGCTAGAAAATCCACCACTAGAAACTCCACAACTAGCAACTCCCAACTAGACACTCCGCAACTAGGAACTCTACAACTTCAAATTCCACAACTAGAAACTCCACAACTTGAAACTCCACAACTAGATACTCCATAACTAGAAACTCCAGTACTAGAAAACTCCGCAACTAGAAACTCTGCAACTAGAAACTCCGCAACTAGAAACTCCACAACTTGAGATTTTGCTACTAGAAACTCGGCGACGATAAACTCTACCACTAGAAACTCCACAACTAGAAACTTCTCAACTAAAAACTCCAAAACTTGAAACTCCACAACTAGATACTCCACAACTACAAACTCCACAACTAGAAACTCCTCAATTAGAAACTCCACAACTAGAAACTTCTCAACTTGAATCTCCATAACTAGAAACTCCACTACTAGAAAACTCAACAACTAGAAACTCTGCAACTAGAAACTCCGCAACTCGAAACTCCACAGCTAGAAACTTCACTACTTGAAACACTACAACTAGATACTCCAAAACTACGAATTCCACAACAATAAACTCCAACACTAGAAACTCCGCAACTAGAAACTCCCAACTTGACACTCCGCAACTAGGAACTCTACAACTTCAAAATCCACAACTATAAAGTCCACAACTTGAAACTCCACAACTAAATACTCCATAACTACAAACTCCACAATTAGAAACTCCACAACTAGAAACTCCGCAACTTGAAACTCCATAACTAGAAACTCCACTACTAGAAAACTCCGCAACTAGAAACTCTGCAACTAGAAACTCCGCAACTAGAAACTCCACAACTAGAAACTTCACTACTTGAAACACCAAAACTAGATACTTCAAAACTACGAATTCCACAACTAGAAACTCCGCAACTGGAAACTCCGCAACTAGAAACTCCACAGCTAGAAACTCCACAACTTGAGATTTTGCTACTAGAACCTCGGCAACTAGAAACTCAACCACTAGAAACACCACAACTAGATACTCCACAACTACAAACTCCACAACTAGAAACTCCACAATTAGAAACTCCACAACTAGAAACTCCACAACTTGAAACTCCATAACTAGAAACTCCACTACTAGAAACTGCACAGCTAGAAAATCCACCACTAAAAACTCCACAACTAGCTACTCCACAACTAAAGACTCCGGAACTAGAAAACTCCGCAACTAGAAACTCCCAACTAGACTTTCCGCAACAAGAAACTCCGACACTAGAAACTCCACAACTTGAGACTTCGAAACTACAAACTCCACAGCTAGAAACTCCACAACTTGAAACTCCGCAACTAGAAACTCTGCAACTAGAAACTCCGCAACTAGAAAACTCCGCAACTAGAAACTCTGCAACTAGAAACTCCGCAACTAGAAAACTCCGCAACTAGAAACTCTGCAACTAGAAACTCCGCAACTAGAAACTCCACAACTTGAGATTTTGCTACTAGAAACTCGGCGACGAGAAACTCTACCACTAGAAACTCCACAACTAGAAACTTCTCAACTAAAAACTCCAAAACTTGAAACACCACAACTAGATACTCCACAACTACAAACTCCACAACTAGAAACTCCACAATTAGAAACTCCACAACTAGAAACTTCTCAACTTGAAACTCCATAACTAGAATCTCTGCAACTAGAAACTCCGCAACTCGAAACTCCACAGCTAGAAACTTCACTACTTGAAACACTACAACTAGATACTCCAAAACTACGAATTCCACAACAATAAACTCCAACACTAGAAACTCCGCAACTAGAAACTCCCAACTTGACACTCCGCAACTAGGAACTCTACAACTTCAAAATCCACAACTATAAACTCCACAACTTGAAACTCCACAACTAAATACTCCATAACTACAAACTCCACAACTACAAACTCCACAACTTGAAACTCCGCAACTAGAAAATCCATAACTAGAAACTCCACTACTAGAAAACTCCGCAACTAGAAACTCTGCAACTAGAAACTCCGCAACTAGAAACTCCACAGCTAGAAACTTCACTACTTGAAACACCACAACTAGATACTTCAGAACTACGAATTCCACAACTAGAAACTCCGCAACTAGAAACTCCGCAACTAGAAACTCCGCAACTAGAAACTCCACAGCTAGAAACTTCACTACTTGAAACACCACAACCAGATACTCCACAACTACGAATTCCACAACTAGAAACTCCACAGCTAGGAAGTCCGCAACTAGAAACTCTGCAACTAGAAACTCCACAACTAGAAACTGCACAGCTAGAAAATCCACCACTAAAAACTCCACAACTAGCTACCCCACAACTTAAGACTCCGGAACTAGAAAACTCCGCAACTAGAAACTCCCAACTAGACTTTCCGCAACAAGAAACTCCGCAACTAGAAACTCCACAACTTGAGACTTCGAAACTACAAACTCCACAACTAGAAACTCCACAACTAGAAACTCCACAACTAGAAACTCCACAACTAGAAACTCCGCAACTAAAACTCCACAGCTAAAAAGTCCGCAACTAGAAACTCTGCAACTAGAAACTCCGCAACTAGAAATTCCACAGCTAGAAAATCCACCACTAGAAACTCCACAACTAGCAACTCCCAACTAGACACTCCGCAACTAGGAACTCTACAACTTCAAATTCCACAACTAGAAACTCCACAACTTGAAACTCCACAACTAGATACTCCACAACTACAAACTCCACAACTACAAACTCCACAACTTGAAACTCCGCAACTAGAAACTCCATAACTAGAAACTCCAGTACTAGAAAACTCCGCAACTAGAAACTCTGCAACTAGAAACTCCGCAACTAGAAACTCTACAACTTGAGATTTTGCTACTAGAAACTCGGCGACGAGAAACTCTACCACTAGAAACTCCACAACTAGAAACTTCTCAACTAAAAACTCCAAAACTTGAAACACCACAACTAGATACTCCACAACTACAAACTCCACAACTAGAAACTCCACAATTAGAAACTCCACAACTAGAAACTCCACAACTTGAAACTCCACTACTAGAAAACTCCACAACTAGAAACTCTGCAACTAGAAACTCCGCAACTAGAAACTCCACAGCTAGAAACTTCACTACTTGAAACACTACAACTAGATACTCCAAAACTACGAATTCCACAACAATAAACTCCAACAGTAGAAACTCCGCAACTAGAAACTCCCAACTTGACACTCCGCAACTAGGAACTCTACAACTTCAAAATCCACAACTATAAACTCCACAACTCGAAACTCCACAACTAAATACTCCATAACTACAAACTCCACAACTACAAACTCCACAACTTGAAACTCCGCAACTAGAAACTCCATAACTAGAAACTCCACTACTAGAAAACTCCGCAACTAGAAACTCTGCAACTAGAAACTCCGCAACTAGAAACTCCACAGCTAGAAACTTCACTACTTGAAACACCACAACTAGATACTTCAAAACTACGAATTCCACAACTAGAAACTCCGCAACTAGAAACTCCGCAACTAGAAACTCCGCAACTAGAAACTCCACAGCTAGAAACTCCACAACTTGAAATTTTGCTACTAGAAACTCGGCAACTAGAAACTCTGCAACTAGAAACTCCGCAACTAGAAACTCCACAGCTAGAAACTTCACTACTTGAAACACCACAACTAGATACTTCAGAACTACGAATTCCACAACTAGAAACTCCGCAACTAGAAACTCCGCAACTAGAAACTCCGCAACTAGAAACTCCACAGCTAGAAACTTCACTACTTGAAACACCACAACCAGATACTCCACAACTACGAATTCCACAACTAGAAACTCCACAGCTAGGAAGTCCGCAACTAGAAACTCTGCAACTGGAAACTCCACAACTAGAAACTGCACAGCTAGAAAATCCACCACTAAAAACTCCACAACTAGCTACTCCACAACTTAAGACTCCGGAACTAGAAAACTCCGCAACTAGAAACTCCCAACTAGACTTTCCGCAACAAGAAACTCCGCAACTAGAAACTCCACAACTTGAGACTTCGAAACTACAAACTCCACAACTAGAAACTCCACAACTAGAAACTCCACAACTAGAAACTCCACAACTAGAAACTCCGCAACTAAAACTCCACAGCTAAAAAGTCCGCAACTAGAAACTCTGCAACTAGAAACTCCGCAACTAGAAATTCCACAGCTAGAAAATCCACCACTAGAAACTCCACAACTAGCAACTCCCAACTAGACACTCCGCAACTAGGAACTCTACAACTTCAAATTCCACAACTAGAAACTCCACAACTTGAAACTCCACAACTAGATACTCCACAACTACAAACTCCACAACTACAAACTCCACAACTTGAAACTCCGCAACTAGAAACTCCATAACTAGAAACTCCAGTACTAGAAAACTCCGCAACTAGAAACTCTGCAACTAGAAACTCCGCAACTAGAAACTCCACAACTTGAGATTTTGCTACTAGAAACTCGGCGACGAGAAACTCTACCACTAGAAACTCCACAACTAGAAACTTCTCAACTAAAAACTCCAAAACTTGAAACACCACAACTAGATACTCCACAACTACAAACTCCACAACTAGAAACTCCACAATTAGAAACTCCACAACTAGAAACTCCACAACTTGAAACTCCACTACTAGAAAACTCCACAACTAGAAACTCTGCAACTAGAAACTCCGCAACTAGAAACTCCACAGCTAGAAACTTCACTACTTGAAACACTACAACTAGATACTCCAAAACTACGAATTCCACAACAATAAACTCCAACAGTAGAAACTCCGCAACTAGAAACTCCCAACTTGACACTCCGCAACTAGGAACTCTACAACTTCAAAATCCACAACTATAAACTCCACAACTTGAAACTCCACAACTAAATACTCCATAACTACAAACTCCACAACTACAAACTCCACAACTTGAAACTCCGCAACTAGAAACTCCATAACTAGAAACTCCACTACTAGAAAACTCCGCAACTAGAAACTCTGCAACTAGAAACTCCGCAACTAGAAACTCCACAGCTAGAAACTTCACTACTTGAAACACCACAACTAGATACTTCAAAACTACGAATTCCACAACTAGAAACTCCGCAACTAGAAACTCCGCAACTAGAAACTCCACAGCTAGAAACTCCACAACTTGAAATTTTGCTACTAGAAACTCGGCAACTAGAAACTCAACCACTAGAAACTGCACAACTAGAAACTTCTCAACTAAAAACTCCACAACTTGAAACACCACAACTAGATACTCCACAACTACAAACTCCACAACTAGAAACTCCACAACTAGAAACTCCACAACTAGAAACTCCACAACTTGAAACTCCATAACTAGAAACTCCACTACTAGAAAACTCCACAACTAGAAACTCTGCAACTAGAAACTCCGCAACTAGAAACTCCACAGCTATAAACTTCACTACTTTAAACACTACAACTAGATACTCCAAAACTACGAATTCCACAACAATAAACTCCAACACTAGAAACTCTGCAACTAGAAACTCCACAACTAGAAACTCCTCAACTAGAAACTCCACAACTTGAAACACCACAACTAGATTCTCTAGAAACTCCACAACTAGAAACTCCACAACTTGCAACTCCGCAACTACAAATTCCACAACTAGAAACTCCACAACTTGAAACACCACAACTAGATACTCCACAACTAGAAACTCCACAACTAGAAGCTCCACAACTAGAAATTCTGCAACTAGAAACTCCACAACTAGAGACTCCATAACTCTAAACTTCACAACTAGAAACTCCACAACCAGAAACTCCACAAATAGAAACTCCGCAACTAGAAATCCCACAACTAGAGACTCCACAACAAGAGACTTCACAACTAGAAACTCCGCAACTAGAGACTCCACAACCAGAAACTCCACAGCTAGAAATTCCACAGCTTGAGACTTCGTATGTAGAGACTCGGCAACTAGAAACACAACAACTAGAAACTCCACAACGAGAAACTCCACAACTTGAAACTCCACAACTTGAAACACCACAACTAGATACTCCTAAAAAACAAATTTCATAACTAGAAACTCCACATCTAGAAAGTCCGCAACTAGAAACTCTGCAACCAGAAACTCCGCTACTAGAAACTCCACAGCTAGAAAATCCACGACTAGAAACTCCACAACTAGCAACTCCACAACTACAGACTCCGCAACTAGAAAACTCCGCAACTAGAAACTCCCAACCAGACACTCCGCAACTAGGAACTCTACAACTTCAAAATCCACAACTAGAAACTCCCCAACTTGAAACACCACAACTAGAAACTCCACAGCTAGAAACTTCACTACTTGAAACACCACAACCAGATACTCCACAACTACGAATTCCTCAACTAGAAACTCCACAGCTAGGAAGTCCGCAACTAGAAACTCTGCAACTAGAAACTCCGCAACTAGAAACTGCACAGCTAGAAAATCCACCACTAAAAACTCCACAACTAGCTACTCCACAACTAAAGACTCCGGAACTAGAAAACTCCGCAACTAGAAACTCCCAACTAGCCTTTCCGCAACAAGAAACTCAGCAACTAGAAACTCAACAACTTGAGACTTCGAAACTACAAACTCCACAACTAGAAACTCCACAACTAGAAACTCCACAACTAGAAACTCCACAACTAGAAACTCCGCAACTAGAAACTCCACAGCTAGAAAGTCCGCAACTAGAAACTCTGCAACTAGAAACTCCGCAACTAGAAATTCCACAGCTAGAAAATCCACCACTAGAAACTTCACAACTAGCAACTCCCAACTAGACACTCCGCAACTACGAACTCTACAACTTCAAAATCCACAACTAGAAACTCCACAACTTGAAACTCCACAACTAGATACTCCACAACTACAAACTCCACAACTACAAACTCCACAGCTTGAAACTCCGCAACTAGAAACTCCATAACTAGAAACTCCACTACTAGAAAACTCCACAACTAGAAACTCTGCAACTAGAAACTCTGCAACTAGAAACTCCGCAACTAGAAACTCCACAGCTAGAAACTTCACTACTTGAAACACTACAACTAGATACTCCAAAACTACGAATTCCACAACAATAAACTCCAACACTAGAAACTCCGCAACTAGAAACTCCCAACTTGACTCTCCACAACTAGGAACTCTACATCTTCAAAATCCACTACTAGAAACTCCACAACTTGAAACTCCACAACTAGATACTCCATAACTACAAACTCCACAACTACAAACTCCACAACTTGAAACTCCGCAACTAGAAACTCCATAACTAGAAACTCCACTACTAGAAAACTCCGCAACTAGAAACTCTGCAACTAGAAACTCCGCAACTAGAAACTCCACAGCTAGAAACTTCACTACTTGAAACACCACAACTAGATACTTCAAAACTACGAATTCCACAGCTAGAAACTCCGCAACTAGAAACTCTTCAACTAGAAACTCCGCAACTAGAAACTCCACAGCTAGAAACTCCACAACTTGAGATTTTGCTACTAGAACCTCGGCAACTAGAACCTCGGCAACTAGAAACTCAACCACTAGAAACTCCACAACTAGAAACTTCTCAACTAAAAACTCCACAACTTGAAACACCACAACTATATACTCCACAACTACAAACTCCACAACTAGAAACTCCACAACTAGAAACTCCACAATTAGAAACTCCACAACTAGAAACTCCACAACTTGAAACTCCATAACTAGAAACTCCACTACTAGAAAACTCCGCAACTAGAAACTCTGCAACTAGAAACTCCGCAACTAGAAACTCCACAACTAGAAACTTCACTACTTGAAACACCACAACTAGATACTTCAAAACTACGAATTCCACAACTAGAAACTCCGCAACTAGAAACTCTTCAACTAGAAACTCCGCAACTAGAAACTCCACAGCTAGAAACTCCACAACTTGAGATTTTGCTACTAGAACCTCGGCAACTAGAAACTCAACCACTAGAAACACCACAACTAGATACTCCACAACTACAAACTCCACAACTAGAAACTCCACAATAAGAAACTCCACAACTAGAAACTCCACAACTTGAAACTCCATAACTAGAAACTCCACTACTAGAAAACTCCACAACTAGAAACTCTGCAACTAGAAACTCCGCAACTAGAAACTCCACAGCTAGAAACTTCACTACTTGAAACACTACAACTAGATACTCCAAAACTACGAATTCCACAACAATAAACTCCAACACTAGAAACTCCGCAACTAGAAACTCCCAACTTGACTCTCCACAACTAGGAACTCTACAACTTCAAAATCCACTACTAGAAACTCCACAACTTGAAACTCCACAACTAGATACTCCATAACTACAAACTCCACAACTACAAACTCCACAACTTGAAACTCCGCAACTAGAAACTCCATAACTAGAAACTCCACTACTAGAAAACTCCGCAACTAGAAACTCGGCAACTAGAAACTCCGCAACTAGAAACTCCACAGCTAGAAACTTCACCACTTGAAACACCACAACTAGATACTTCAAAACTACGAATTCCACAACTAGAAACTCCGCAACTAGAAACTCTTCAACTAGAAACTCCGCAACTAGAAACTCCACAGCTAGAAACTCCACAACTTGAGATTTTGCTACTAGAACCTCGGCAACTAGAAACTCAACCACTAGAAACTCCACAACTAGAAACTTCTCAACTAAAAACTCCACAACTTGAAACACCACAACTATATACTCCACAACTACAAACTCCACAACTAGAAACTCCACAACTAGAAACTCCACAATTAGAAACTCCACAACTAGAAACTCCACAACTTGAAACTCCATAACTAGAAACTCCACTACTAGAAAACTCCACAACTAGAAACTCTGCAACTAGAAACTCCGCAACTAGAAACTCCACAGCTAGAAACTTCACTACTTGAAACACTACAACTAGATACTCCAAAACTACGAATTCCACAACAATAAACTCCAACACTAGAAACTCCGCAACTAGAAACTCCCAACTTGACACTCCGCAACTAGGAACTCTACAACTTCAAAATCCACAACTATAAACTCCACAACTTGAAACTCCACAACTAAATACTCCATAACTACAAACTCCACAACTACAAACTCCACAACTTGAAACTCCGCAACTAGAAACTCCATAACTAGAAACTCCACTACTAGAAAACTCCGCAACTAGAAACTCTGCAACTAGAAACTCCGCAACTAGAAACTCCACAGCTAGAAACTTCACTACTAGAAACACCACAACTAGATACTTCAAAACTACGAATTCCACAACTAGAAACTCCGCAACTAGAAACTCCGCAACTAGAAACTCCACAGCTAGAAACTCCACAGCTAGAAACTCCACAACTTGAAATTTTGCTACTAGAAACTCGGCAACTAGAAACTCAACCACTAGAAACTGCACAACTAGAAACTTCTCAACTAAAAACTCCACAACTTGAAACACCACAACTAGATACTCCACAACTACAAACTCCACAACTAGAAACTCCACAACTAGAAACTCCACAACTAGAAACTCCACAACTTGAAACTCCATAACTAGAAACTCCACTACTAGAAAACTCCACAACTAGAAACTCTGCAACTAGAAACTCCGCAACTAGAAACTCCACAGCTAGAAACTTCACTACTTTAAACACTACAACTAGA
This sequence comes from Rhipicephalus microplus, assembly GCF_043290135.1. Classification (NCBI taxonomy): domain Eukaryota; kingdom Metazoa; phylum Arthropoda; class Arachnida; order Ixodida; family Ixodidae; genus Rhipicephalus; species Rhipicephalus microplus. The sequence continues at coordinate 10,581,474 of NW_027464595.1, forward strand.
TACTCCATAACTACGAATTCCACAACAATAAACTCCAACACTAGAAACTCTGCAACTAGAAACTCCACAACTAGAAACTCCTCAACTAGAAACTCCACAACTTGAAACACCACAACTAGATTCTCTAGAAACTCCACAACTAGAAACTCCACAACTTGAAACTCCGCAACTACAAATTCCACAACTAGAAACTCCACAACTTGAAACACCACAACTAGATACTCCACAAAAGCAAATTTCATAACTAGAAACTCCGCCACCAGAAACTCCACAACTATTAAACTCCGCAACTAGAAAATCTTCAACTAGAAACTCCGCAACTAGAAACTCCACAGCTAGAAACTTCACTACTTGAAACACCACAACCAGATACTCCACAACTACGAATTCCACAACTAGAAACTCCACAGCTAGGAAGTCCGCAACTAGAAACTCTGCAACTAGAAACTCCACAACTAGAAACTGCACAGCTAGAAAATCCACCACTAAAAACTCCACAACTAGCTACTCCACAACTAAAGACTCCGGAACTAGAAAACTCCGCAACTAGAAACTCCCAACTAGACTTTCCGCAACAAGAAACTCCGCAACTAGAAACTCCACAACTTGAGACTTCGAAACTACAAACTCCACAACTAGAAACTCCACAACTAGAAACTCCACAACTAGAAACTCCACAACTAGAAACTCCGCAACTAAAACTCCACAGCTAAAAAGTCCGCAACTGGAAACTCTGCAACTAGAAACTCCGCAACTAGAAATTCCACAGCTAGAAAATCCACCACTAGAAACTCCACAACTAGCAACTCCCAACTAGACACTCCGCAACTAGGAACTCTACAACTTCAAATTCCACAACTAGAAACTCCACAACTTGAAACTCCACAACTAGATACTCCACAACTACAAACTCCACAACTACAAACTCCACAACTTGAAACTCCGCAACTAGAAACTCCATAACTAGAAACTCCAGTACTAGAAAACTCCGCAACTAGAAACTCTGCAACTAGAAACTCCGCAACTAGAAACTCCACAACTTGAGATTTTGCTACTAGAAACTCGGCGACGAGAAACTCTACCACTAGAAACTCCACAACTAGAAACTTCTCAACTAAAAACTCCAAAACTTGAAACACCACAACTAGATACTCCACAACTACAAACTCCACAACTAGAAACTCCACAATTAGAAACTCCACAACTAGAAACTCCACAACTTGAAACTCCACTACTAGAAAACTCCACAACTAGAAACTCTGCAACTAGAAACTCCGCAACTAGAAACTCCACAGCTAGAAACTTCACTACTTGAAACACTACAACTAGATACTCCAAAACTACGAATTCCACAACAATAAACTCCAACAGTAGAAACTCCGCAACTAGAAACTCCCAACTTGACACTCCGCAACTAGGAACTCTACAACTTCAAAATCCACAACTATAAACTCCACAACTTGAAACTCCACAACTAAATACTCCATAACTACAAACTCCACAACTACAAACTCCACAACTTGAAACTCCGCAACTAGAAACTCCATAACTAGAAACTCCACTACTAGAAAACTCCGCAACTAGAAACTCTGCAACTAGAAACTCCGCAACTAGAAACTCCACAGCTAGAAACTTCACTACTTGAAACACCACAACTAGATACTTCAAAACTACGAATTCCACAACTAGAAACTCCGCAACTAGAAACTCCGCAACTAGAAACTCCGCAACTAGAAACTCCACAGCTAGAAACTCCACAACTTGAAACACCACAACTAGATTCTCTAGAAACTCCACAACTAGAAACTCCACAACTTGAAACTCCGCAACTACAATATCCACAACTAGAAACTCCACAACTTGAAACACCACAACTAGATACTCCACAACTAGAAACTCCACAACTAGAAGCTCCACAACTAGAAATTCCGCAACTAGAAACTCCACAACTAGAGACTCCATAACTCTAAACTTCACAACTAGAAACTCCACAACCAGAAACTCCACAAATAGAAACTCCGCAACTAGAAATCCCACAACTAGAGACTCCACAACAAGAGACTTCACAACTAGAAACTCCGCAACTAGAGACTCCACAACCAGAAACTCCACAGCTAGAAATTCCACAGCTTGAGACTTCGTATGTAGAGACTCGGCAACTAGAAACACAACAACTAGAAACTCCACAACGAGAAACTCCACAACTTGAAACTCCACAACTTGAAACACCACAACTAGATACTCCTAAAAAACAAATTTCATAACTAGAAACTCCACAGCTAGAAAGTCCGCAACTAGAAACTCTGCAACCAGAAACTCCGCTACTAGAAACTCCACAGCTAGAAAATCCACGACTAGAAACTCCACAACTAGCAACTCCACAACTACAGACTCCGCAACTAGAAAACTCCGCAACTAGAAACTCCCAACCAGACACTCCGCAACTAGGAACTCTACAACTTCAAAATCCACAACTAGAAACTCCCCAACTTGAAACACCACAACTAGAAACTCCACAGCTAGAAACTTCACTACTTGAAACACCACAACCAGATACTCCACAACTACGAATTCCTCAACTAGAAACTCCACAGCTAGGAAGTCCGCAACTAGAAACTCTGCAACTAGAAACTCCGCAACTAGAAACTGCACAGCTAGAAAATCCACCACTAAAAACTCCACAACTAGCTACTCCACAACTAAAGACTCCGGAACTAGAAAACTCCGCAACTAGAAACTCCCAACTAGCCTTTCCGCAACAAGAAACTCAGCAACTAGAAACTCCACAACTTGAGACTTCGAAACTACAAACTCCACAACTAGAAACTCCACAACTAGAAACTCAACAACTAGAAACTCCACAACTAGAAACTCCGCAACTAGAAACTCCACAGCTAGAAAGTCCGCAACTAGAAACTCTGCAACTAGAAACTCCGCAACTAGAAATTCCACAGCTAGAAAATCCACCACTAGAAACTTCACAACTAGCAACTCCCAACTAGACACTCCGCAACTACGAACTCTACAACTTCAAAATCCACAACTAGAAACTCCACAACTTGAAACTCCACAACTAGATACTCCACAACTACAAACTCCACAACTACAAACTCCACAGCTTGAAACTCCGCAACTAGAAACTCCATAACTAGAAACTCCACTACTAGAAAACTCCACAACTAGAAACTCTGCAACTAGAAACTCTGCAACTAGAAACTCCGCAACTAGAAACTCCACAGCTAGAAACTTCACTACTTGAAACACTACAACTAGATACTCCAAAACTACGAATTCCACAACAATAAACTCCAACACTAGAAACTCCGCAACTAGAAACTCCCAACTTGACTCTCCACAACTAGGAACTCTACATCTTCAAAATCCACTACTAGAAACTCCACAACTTGAAACTCCACAACTAGATACTCCATAACTACAAACTCCACAACTACAAACTCCACAACTTGAAACTCCGCAACTAGAAACTCCATAACTAGAAACTCCACTACTAGAAAACTCCGCAACTAGAAACTCTGCAACTAGAAACTCCGCAACTAGAAACTCCACAGCTAGAAACTTCACTACTTGAAACACCACAACTAGATACTTCAAAACTACGAATTCCACAGCTAGAAACTCCACAACTTGAGATTTTGCTACTAGAACCTCGGCAACTAGAACCTCGGCAACTAGAAACTCAACCACTAGAAACTCCACAACTATAAACTTCTCAACTAAAAACTCCACAACTTGAAACACCACAACTATATACTCCACAACTACAAACTCCACAACTAGAAACTCCACAACTAGAAACTCCACAATTAGAAACTCCACAACTAGAAACTCCACAACTTGAAACTCCATAACTAGAAACTCCACTACTAGAAAACTCCGCAACTAGAAACTCTGCAACTAGAAACTCCGCAACTAGAAACTCCACAATTAGAAACTTCACTACTTGAAACACCACAACTAGATACTTCAAAACTACGAATTCCACAACTAGAAACTCCGCAACTAGAAACTCTTCAACTAGAAACTCCGCAACTAGAAACTCCACAGCTAGAAACTCCACAACTTGAGATTTTGCTACTAGAACCTCGGCAACTAGAAACTCAACCACTAGAAACACCACAACTAGTTACTCCACAACTACAAACTCCACAACTAGAAACTCCACAATAAGAAACTCCACAACTAGAAACTCCACAACTTGAAACTCCATAACTAGAAACTCCACTACTAGAAAACTCCACAACTAGAAACTCTGCAACTAGAAACTCCGCAACTAGAAACTCCACAGCTAGAAACTTCACTACTTGAAACACTACAACTAGATACTCCAAAACTACGAATTCCACAACAATAAACTCCAACACTAGAAACTCCGCAACTAGAAACTCCCAACTTGACTCTCCACAACTAGGAACTCTACAACTTCAAAATCCACTACTAGAAACTCCACAACTTGAAACTCCACAACTAGATACTCCATAACTACAAACTCCACAACTACAAACTCCACAACTTGAAACTCCGCAACTAGAAACTCCATAACTAGAAACTCCACTACTAGAAAACTCCGCAACTAGAAACTCGGCAACTAGAAACTCCGCAACTAGAAACTCCACAGCTAGAAACTTCACTACTTGAAACACCACAACTAGATACTTCAAAACTACGAATTCCACAACTAGAAACTCCGCAACTAGAAACTCTTCAACTAGAAACTCCGCAACTAGAAACTCCACAGCTAGAAACTCCATAACTTGAGATTTTGCTACTAGAACCTCGGCAACTAGAAACTCAACCACTAGAAACTCCACAACTAGAAACTTCTCAACTAAAAACTCCACAACTTGAAACACCACAACTATATACTCCACAACTACAAACTCCACAACTAGAAACTCCACAATTAGAAACTCCTCAACTAGAAACTCCACAACTTCAAACTCCATAACTAGAAACTCCACTACTAGAAAACTCCACAACTAGAAACTCTGCAACTAGAAACTCCGCAACTAGAAACTCCACAGCTAGAAACTTCACTACTTGAAACACTACAACTAGATACTCCAAAACTACGAATTCCACAACAATAAACTCCAACACTAGAAACTCCGCAACTAGAAACTCCCAACTTGACACTCCGCAACTAGGAACTCTACAACTTCAAAATCCACAACTATAAACTCCACAACTTGAAACTCCACAACTAAATACTCCATAACTACAAACTCCACAACTACAAACTCCACAACTTGAAACTCCGCAACTAGAAACTCCATAACTAGAAACTCCACTACTAGAAAACTCCGCAACTAGAAACTCCACTGCTAGAAACTTCACTACTAGAAACACCACAACTAGATACTTCAAAACTACGAATTCCACAACTAGAAACTCCGCAACTAGAAACTCCGCAACTAGAAACTCCGCAACTAGAAACTCCACAGCTAGAAACTCCACAACTTGAAATTTTGCTACTAGAAACTCGGCAACTAGAAACTCAACCACTAGAAACTGCACAACTAGAAACTTCTCAACTGAAAACTCCACAACTTGAAACACCACAACTAGATACTCCACAACTACAAACTCCACAACTAGAAACTCCACAACTAGAAACTCCACAACTAGAAACTCCACAACTTGAAACTCCATAACTAGAAACTCCACTACTAGAAAACTCCACAACTAGAAACTCTGCAACTAGAAACTCCGCAACTAGAAACTCCACAGCTAGAAACTTCACTACTTTAAACACTACAACTAGATACTCCAAAACTACGAATTCCACAACAATAAACTCCAACACTAGAAACTCTGCAACTAGAAACTCCACAACTAGAAACTCCTCAACTAGAAACTCCACAACTTGAAACACCACAACTAGATTCTCTAGAAACTCCACAACTAGAAACTCCACAACTTGAAACTCCGCAACTACAAATTCCACAACTAGAAACTCCACAACTTGAAACACCACAACTAGATACTCCACAAAAGCAAATTTCATAACTAGAAACTCCGCCACCAGAAACTCCACAACTATTAAACTCCGCAACTAGAAAATCTTCAACTAGAAACTCCGCAACTAGAAACTCCACAGCTAGAAACTTCACTACTTGAAACACCACAACCAGATACTCCACAACTACGAATTCCACAACTAGAAACTCCACAGCTAGGAAGTCCGCAACTAGAAACTCTGCAACTAGAAACTCCACAACTAGAAACTGCACAGCTAGAAAATCCACCACTAAAAACTCCACAACTAGCTACTCCACAACTAAAGACTCCGGAACTAGAAAACTCCGCAACTAGAAACTCCCAACTAGACTTTCCGCAACAAGAAACTCCGCAACTAGAAACTCCACAACTTGAGACTTCGAAACTACAAACTCCACAACTAGAAACTCCACAACTAGAAACTCCACAACTAGAAACTCCGCAACTAAAACTCCACAGCTAAAAAGTCCGCAACTAGAAACTCTGCAACTAGAAACTCCGCAACTAGAAATTCCACAGCTAGAAAATCCACCACTAGAAACTCCACAACTAGCAACTCCCAACTAGACACTCCGCAACTAGGAACTCTACAACTTCAAATTCCACAACTAGAAACTCCTCAACTTGAAACTCCACAACTAGATACTCCATAACTAGAAACTCCAGTACTAGAAAACTCCGCAACTAGAAACTCTGCAACTAGAAACTCCGCAACTAGAAACTCCACAACTTGAGATTTTGCTACTAGAAACTCGGCGACGAGAAACTCTACCACTAGAAACTCCACAACTAGAAACTTCTCAACTAAAAACTCCAAAACTTGAAACTCCACAACTAGATACTCCACAACTACAAACTCCACAACTAGAAACTCCACAATTAGAAACTCCACAACTAGAAACTTCTCAACTTGAAACTCCATAACTAGAAACTCCACTACTAGAAAACTCAACAACTAGAAACTCTGCAACTAGAAACTCCGCAACTCGAAACTCCACAGCTAGAAACTTCACTACTTGAAACACTACAACTAGATACTCCAAAACTACGAATTCCACAACAATAAACTCCAACACTAGAAACTCCGCAACTAGAAACTCCCAACTTGACACTCCGCAACTAGGAACTCTACAACTTCAAAATCCACAACTATAAACTCCACAACTTGAAACTCCACAACTAAATACTCCATAACTACAAACTCCACAACTACAAACTCCACAACTTGAAACTCCGCAACTAGAAACTCCATAACTAGAAACTCCACTACTAGAAAACTCCGCAACTAGAAACTCTGCAACTAGAAACACCGCAACTAGAAACTCCACAGCTAGAAACTTCACTACTTGAAACACCACAACTAGATACTTCAGAACTACGAATTCCACAACTAGAAACTCCGCAACTAGAAACTCCGCAACTAGAAACTCCACAGCTAGAAACTCCACAACTTGAAATTTTACTACTAGAAACTCGGCAACTAGAAACTCAACCACTAGAAACTGCACAACTCTAAACTTCTCAACTAAAAACTCCACAACTTGAAACACCACAACTCGATACTCCACATCTACAAACTCCACAACTAGAAACTCCACAACTAGAAACTCCACAACTAGAAACTCCACAACTTGAAACTCCATAACTAGAAACTCCACTACTAGAAAACTCCACAACTAGAAACTCTGCAACTAGAAACTCCGCAACTAGAAACTCCACAGCTAGAAACTTCATTACTTTAAACACTACAACTAGATACTCCAAAACTACGAATTCCACAACAATAAACTCCAACACTAGAAACTCTGCAACTAGAAACTCCACAACTAGAAACTCCTCAACTAGAAACTCCACAACTTGAAACACCACAACTAGATTCTCTAGAAACTCCACAACTAGAAACTCCACAACTTGAAACTCCGCAACTACAAATTCCACAACTAGAAACTCCACAACTTGAAACACCACAACTAGATACTCCACAACTAGAAACTCCACAACTAGAAGCTCCACAACTAGAAATTCCGCAACTAGAAACTCCACAACTAGATACTCCTAAAAAACAAATTTCATAACTAGAAACTCCACAGCTGGGAAGTCCGCAACTAGAAACTCTGCAACTAGAAACTCCGCAACTAGAAACTGCACAGCTAGAAAATCCACCACTAAAAACTGCACAACTAGCTACTCTACAACTAAAGACTCCGGAACTAGAAAACTCCGCAACTAGAAACTCCCAACTAGCCTTTCCGCAACAAGAAACTCAGCAACTAGAAACTCCACAACTTGAGACTTCGAAACTACAAACTCCACAACTAGAAACTCCACAACTAGAAACTCCACAACTAGAAACTCCGCAACTAGAAACTCCACAGCTAGAAAGTCCACAACTAGAAACTCTGCAACTAGAAACTCCGCAACTAGAAATTCCACAGCTAGAAAATCCACCACTAGAAACTCCACAACTAGCAACTCCCAACTAGACACTCCGCAACTACGAACTCTACAACTTCAAAATCCACAACTAGAAACTCCACAACTTGAAACTCCACAACTAGATACTCCACAACTACAAACTCCACAACTACAAACTCCACAACTAGAAATTCCACAACTTGAAACTCCATAACTAGAAACTCCACTACTAGAAACTCCACAGCTAGGAAGTCCGCAACTAGAAACTCTGCAACTAGAAACTCCACAACTAGAAACTGCACAGCTAGAAAATCCACCACTAAAAACTCCACAACTAGCTACTCCACAACTTAAGACTCCGGAACTAGAAAACTCCGCAACTAGAAACTCCCAACTAGACTTTCCGCAACAAGAAACTCCGCAACTAGAAACTCCACAACTTGAGACTTCGAAACTACAAACTCCACAACTAGAAACTCCACAACTAGAAACTCCACAACTAGAAACTCCACAACTAGAAACTCCGCAACTAAAACTCCACAGCTAAAAAGTCCGCAACTAGAAACTCTGCAACTAGAAACTCCGCAACTAGAAATTCCACAGCTAGAAAATCCACCACTAGAAACTCCACAACTAGCAACTCCCAACTAGACACTCCGCAACTAGGAACTCTACAACTTCAAATTCCACAACTAGAAACTCCACAACTTGAAACTCCACAACTAGATACTCCACAACTACAAACTCCACAACTACAAACTCCACAACTTGAAACTCCGCAACTAGAAACTCCATAACTAGAAACTCCAGTACTAGAAAACTCCGCAACTAGAAACTCTGCAACTAGAAACTCCGCAACTAGAAACTCCACAACTTGAGATTTTGCTACTAGAAACTCGGCGACGAGAAACTCTACCACTAGAAACTCCACAACTAGAAACTTCTCAACTAAAAACTCCAAAACTTGAAACACCACAACTAGATACTCCACAACTACAAACTCCACAACTAGAAACTCCACAATTAGAAACTCCACAACTAGAAACTCCACAACTTGAAACTCCACTACTAGAAAACTCCACAACTAGAAACTCTGCAACTAGAAACTCCGCAACTAGAAACTCCACAGCTAGAAACTTCACTACTTGAAACACTACAACTAGATACTCCAAAACTACGAATTCCACAACAATAAACTCCAACAGTAGAAACTCCGCAACTAGAAACTCCCAACTTGACACTCCGCAACTAGGAACTCTACAACTTCAAAATCCACAACTATAAACTCCACAACTTGAAACTCCACAACTAAATACTCCATAACTACAAACTCCACAACTACAAACTCCACAACTTGAAACTCCGCAACTAGAAACTCCATAACTAGAAACTCCACTACTAGAAAACTCCGCAACTAGAAACTCTGCAACTAGAAACTCCGCAACTAGAAACTCCACAGCTAGAAACTTCACTACTTGAAACACCACAACTAGATACTTCAAAACTACGAATTCCACAACTAGAAACTCCGCAACTAGAAACTCCGCAACTAGAAACTCCACAGCTAGAAACTCCACAACTTGAAATTTTGCTACTAGAAACTCGGCAACTAGAAACTCAACCACTAGAAACTGCACAACTAGAAACTTCTCAACTAAAAACTCCACAACTTGAAACACCACAACTAGATACTCCACAACTACAAACTCCACAACTAGAAACTCCACAACTAGAAACTCCACAACTAGAAACTCCACAACTTGAAACTCCATAACTAGAAACTCCACTACTAGAAAACTCCACAACTAGAAACTCTGCAACTAGAAACTCCGCAACTAGAAACTCCACAGCTATAAACTTCACTACTTTAAACACTACAACTAGATACTCCAAAACTACGAATTCCACAACAATAAACTCCAACACTAGAAACTCTGCAACTAGAAACTCCACAACTAGAAACTCCTCAACTAGAAACTCCACAACTTGAAACACCACAACTAGATTCTCTAGAAACTCCACAACTAGAAACTCCACAACTTGCAACTCCGCAACTACAAATTCCACAACTAGAAACTCCACAACTTGAAACACCACAACTAGATACTCCACAACTAGAAACTCCACAACTAGAAGCTCCACAACTAGAAATTCTGCAACTAGAAACTCCACAACTAGAGACTCCATAACTCTAAACTTCACAACTAGAAACTCCACAACCAGAAACTCCACAAATAGAAACTCCGCAACTAGAAATCCCACAACTAGAGACTCCACAACAAGAGACTTCACAACTAGAAACTCCGCAACTAGAGACTCCACAACCAGAAACTCCACAGCTAGAAATTCCACAGCTTGAGACTTCGTATGTAGAGACTCGGCAACTAGAAACACAACAACTAGAAACTCCACAACGAGAAACTCCACAACTTGAAACTCCACAACTTGAAACACCACAACTAGATACTCCTAAAAAACAAATTTCATAACTAGAAACTCCACATCTAGAAAGTCCGCAACTAGAAACTCTGCAACCAGAAACTCCGCTACTAGAAACTCCACAGCTAGAAAATCCACGACTAGAAACTCCACAACTAGCAACTCCACAACTACAGACTCCGCAACTAGAAAACTCCGCAACTAGAAACTCCCAACCAGACACTCCGCAACTAGGAACTCTACAACTTCAAAATCCACAACTAGAAACTCCCCAACTTGAAACACCACAACTAGAAACTCCACAGCTAGAAACTTCACTACTTGAAACACCACAACCAGATACTCCACAACTACGAATTCCTCAACTAGAAACTCCACAGCTAGGAAGTCCGCAACTAGAAACTCTGCAACTAGAAACTCCGCAACTAGAAACTGCACAGCTAGAAAATCCACCACTAAAAACTCCACAACTAGCTACTCCACAACTAAAGACTCCGGAACTAGAAAACTCCGCAACTAGAAACTCCCAACTAGCCTTTCCGCAACAAGAAACTCAGCAACTAGAAACTCAACAACTTGAGACTTCGAAACTACAAACTCCACAACTAGAAACTCCACAACTAGAAACTCCACAACTAGAAACTCCACAACTAGAAACTCCGCAACTAGAAACTCCACAGCTAGAAAGTCCGCAACTAGAAACTCTGCAACTAGAAACTCCGCAACTAGAAATTCCACAGCTAGAAAATCCACCACTAGAAACTTCACAACTAGCAACTCCCAACTAGACACTCCGCAACTACGAACTCTACAACTTCAAAATCCACAACTAGAAACTCCACAACTTGAAACTCCACAACTAGATACTCCACAACTACAAACTCCACAACTACAAACTCCACAGCTTGAAACTCCGCAACTAGAAACTCCATAACTAGAAACTCCACTACTAGAAAACTCCACAACTAGAAACTCTGCAACTAGAAACTCTGCAACTAGAAACTCCGCAACTAGAAACTCCACAGCTAGAAACTTCACTACTTGAAACACTACAACTAGATACTCCAAAACTACGAATTCCACAACAATAAACTCCAACACTAGAAACTCCGCAACTAGAAACTCCCAACTTGACTCTCCACAACTAGGAACTCTACATCTTCAAAATCCACTACTAGAAACTCCACAACTTGAAACTCCACAACTAGATACTCCATAACTACAAACTCCACAACTACAAACTCCACAACTTGAAACTCCGCAACTAGAAACTCCATAACTAGAAACTCCACTACTAGAAAACTCCGCAACTAGAAACTCTGCAACTAGAAACTCCGCAACTAGAAACTCCACAGCTAGAAACTTCACTACTTGAAACACCACAACTAGATACTTCAAAACTACGAATTCCACAGCTAGAAACTCCGCAACTAGAAACTCTTCAACTAGAAACTCCGCAACTAGAAACTCCACAGCTAGAAACTCCACAACTTGAGATTTTGCTACTAGAACCTCGGCAACTAGAACCTCGGCAACTAGAAACTCAACCACTAGAAACTCCACAACTAGAAACTTCTCAACTAAAAACTCCACAACTTGAAACACCACAACTATATACTCCACAACTACAAACTCCACAACTAGAAACTCCACAACTAGAAACTCCACAATTAGAAACTCCACAACTAGAAACTCCACAACTTGAAACTCCATAACTAGAAACTCCACTACTAGAAAACTCCGCAACTAGAAACTCTGCAACTAGAAACTCCGCAACTAGAAACTCCACAACTAGAAACTTCACTACTTGAAACACCACAACTAGATACTTCAAAACTACGAATTCCACAACTAGAAACTCCGCAACTAGAAACTCTTCAACTAGAAACTCCGCAACTAGAAACTCCACAGCTAGAAACTCCACAACTTGAGATTTTGCTACTAGAACCTCGGCAACTAGAAACTCAACCACTAGAAACACCACAACTAGATACTCCACAACTACAAACTCCACAACTAGAAACTCCACAATAAGAAACTCCACAACTAGAAACTCCACAACTTGAAACTCCATAACTAGAAACTCCACTACTAGAAAACTCCACAACTAGAAACTCTGCAACTAGAAACTCCGCAACTAGAAACTCCACAGCTAGAAACTTCACTACTTGAAACACTACAACTAGATACTCCAAAACTACGAATTCCACAACAATAAACTCCAACACTAGAAACTCCGCAACTAGAAACTCCCAACTTGACTCTCCACAACTAGGAACTCTACAACTTCAAAATCCACTACTAGAAACTCCACAACTTGAAACTCCACAACTAGATACTCCATAACTACAAACTCCACAACTACAAACTCCACAACTTGAAACTCCGCAACTAGAAACTCCATAACTAGAAACTCCACTACTAGAAAACTCCGCAACTAGAAACTCGGCAACTAGAAACTCCGCAACTAGAAACTCCACAGCTAGAAACTTCACCACTTGAAACACCACAACTAGATACTTCAAAACTACGAATTCCACAACTAGAAACTCCGCAACTAGAAACTCTTCAACTAGAAACTCCGCAACTAGAAACTCCACAGCTAGAAACTCCACAACTTGAGATTTTGCTACTAGAACCTCGGCAACTAGAAACTCAACCACTAGAAACTCCACAACTAGAAACTTCTCAACTAAAAACTCCACAACTTGAAACACCACAACTATATACTCCACAACTACAAACTCCACAACTAGAAACTCCACAACTAGAAACTCCACAATTAGAAACTCCACAACTAGAAACTCCACAACTTGAAACTCCATAACTAGAAACTCCACTACTAGAAAACTCCACAACTAGAAACTCTGCAACTAGAAACTCCGCAACTAGAAACTCCACAGCTAGAAACTTCACTACTTGAAACACTACAACTAGATACTCCAAAACTACGAATTCCACAACAATAAACTCCAACACTAGAAACTCCGCAACTAGAAACTCCCAACTTGACACTCCGCAACTAGGAACTCTACAACTTCAAAATCCACAACTATAAACTCCACAACTTGAAACTCCACAACTAAATACTCCATAACTACAAACTCCACAACTACAAACTCCACAACTTGAAACTCCGCAACTAGAAACTCCATAACTAGAAACTCCACTACTAGAAAACTCCGCAACTAGAAACTCTGCAACTAGAAACTCCGCAACTAGAAACTCCACAGCTAGAAACTTCACTACTAGAAACACCACAACTAGATACTTCAAAACTACGAATTCCACAACTAGAAACTCCGCAACTAGAAACTCCGCAACTAGAAACTCCGCATATAGAAACTCCACAGCTAGAAACTCCACAACTTGAAATTTTGCTACTAGAAACTCGGCAACTAGAAACTCAACCACTAGAAACTGCACAACTAGAAACTTCTCAACTAAAAACTCCACAACTTGAAACACCACAACTAGATACTCCACAACTACAAACTCCACAACTAGAAACTCCACAACTAGAAACTCCACAACTAGAAACTCCACAACTTGAAACTCCATAACTAGAAACTCCACTACTAGAAAACTCCACAACTAGAAACTCTGCAACTAGAAACTCCGCAACTAGAAACTCCACAGCTAGAAACTTCACTACTTTAAACACTACAACTAGATACTCCAAAACTACGAATTCCACAACAATAAACTCCAACACTAGAAACTCTGCAACTAGAAACTCCACAACTAGAAACTCCTCAACTAGAAACTCCACAACTTGAAACACCACAACTAGATTCTCTAGAAACTCCACAACTAGAAACTCCACAACTTGAAACTCCGCAACTACAAATTCCACAACTAGAAACTCCACAACTTGAAACACCACAACTAGATACTCCACAAAAGCAAATTTCATAACTAGAAACTCCGCCACCAGAAACTCCACAACTATTAAACTCCGCAACTAGAAAATCTTCAACTAGAAACTCCGCAACTAGAAACTCCACAGCTAGAAACTTCACTACTTGAAACACCACAACCAGATACTCCACAACTACGAATTCCACAACTAGAAACTCCACAGCTAGGAAGTCCGCAACTAGAAACTCTGCAACTAGAAACTCCACAACTAGAAACTGCACAGCTAGAAAATCCACCACTAAAAACTCCACAACTAGCTACTCCACAACTAAAGACTCCGGAACTAGAAAACTCCGCAACTAGAAACTCCCAACTAGACTTTCCGCAACAAGAAACTCCGCAACTAGAAACTCCACAACTTGAGACTTCGAAACTACAAACTCCACAACTAGAAACTCCACAACTAGAAACTCCACAACTAGAAACTCCACAACTAGAAACTCCGCAACTAAAACTCCACAGCGTAAAAGTCCGCAACTGGAAACTCTGCAACTAGAAACTCCGCAACTAGAAATTCCACAGCTAGAAAATCCACCACTAGAAACTCCACAACTAGCAACTCCCAACTAGACACTCCGCAACTAGGAACTCTACAACTTCAAATTCCACAACTAGAAACTCCACAACTTGAAACTCCACAACTAGATACTCCACAACTACAAACTCCACAACTACAAACTCCACAACTTGAAACTCCGCAACTAGAAACTCCATAACTAGAAACTCCAGTACTAGAAAACTCCGCAACTAGAAACTCTGCAACTAGAAACTCCGCAACTAGAAACTCCACAACTTGAGATTTTGCTACTAGAAACTCGGCGACGAGAAACTCTACCACTAGAAACTCCACAACTAGAAACTTCTCAACTAAAAACTCCAAAACTTGAAACACCACAACTAGATACTCCACAACTACAAACTCCACAACTAGAAACTCCACAATTAGAAACTCCACAACTAGAAACTCCACAACTTGAAACTCCACTACTAGAAAACTCCACAACTAGAAACTCTGCAACTAGAAACTCCGCAACTAGAAACTCCACAGCTAGAAACTTCACTACTTGAAACACTACAACTAGATACTCCAAAACTACGAATTCCACAACAATAAACTCCAACAGTAGAAACTCCGCAACTAGAAACTCCCAACTTGACACTCCGCAACTAGGAACTCTACAACTTCAAAATCCACAACTATAAACTCCACAACTTGAAACTCCACAACTAAATACTCCATAACTACAAACTCCACAACTACAAACTCCACAACTTGAAACTCCGCAACTAGAAACTCCATAACTAGAAACTCCACTACTAGAAAACTCCGCAACTAGAAACTCTGCAACTAGAAACTCCGCAACTAGAAACTCCACAGCTAGAAACTTCACTACTTGAAACACCACAACTAGATACTTCAAAACTACGAATTCCACAACTAGAAACTCCGCAACTAGAAACTCCGCAACTAGAAACTCCGCAACTAGAAACTCCACAGCTAGAAACTCCACAACTTGAAACACCACAACTAGATTCTCTAGAAACTCCACAACTAGAAACTCCACAACTTGAAACTCCGCAACTACAAATTCCACAACTAGAAACTCCACAACTTGAAACACCACAACTAGATACTCCACAACTAGAAACTCCACAACTAGAAGCTCCACAACTAGAAATTCCGCAACTAGAAACTCCACAACTAGAGACTCCATAACTCTAAACTTCACAACTAGAAACTCCACAACCAGAAACTCCACAAATAGAAACTCCGCAACTAGAAATCCCACAACTAGAGACTCCACAACAAGAGACTTCACAACTAGAAACTCCGCAACTAGAGACTCCACAACCAGAAACTCCACAGCTAGAAATTCCACAGCTTGAGACTTCGTATGTAGAGACTCGGCAACTAGAAACACAACAACTAGAAACTCCACAACGAGAAACTCCACAACTTGAAACTCCACAACTTGAAACACCACAACTAGATACTCCTAAAAAACAAATTTCATAACTAGAAACTCCACAGCTAGAAAGTCCGCAACTAGAAACTCTGCAACCAGAAACTCCGCTACTAGAAACTCCACAGCTAGAAAATCCACGACTAGAAACTCCACAACTAGCAACTCCACAACTACAGACTCCGCAACTAGAAAACTCCGCAACTAGAAACTCCCAACCAGACACTCCGCAACTAGGAACTCTACAACTTCAAAATCCACAACTAGAAACTCCCCAACTTGAAACACCACAACTAGAAACTCCACAGCTAGAAACTTCACTACTTGAAACACCACAACCAGATACTCCACAACTACGAATTCCTCAACTAGAAACTCCACAGCTAGGAAGTCCGCAACTAGAAACTCTGCAACTAGAAACTCCGCAACTAGAAACTGCACAGCTAGAAAATCCACCACTAAAAACTCCACAACTAGCTACTCCACAACTAAAGACTCCGGAACTAAAAAACTCCGCAACTAGAAACTCCCAACTAGCCTTTCCGCAACAAGAAACTCAGCAACTAGAAACTCCACAACTTGAGACTTCGAAACTACAAACTCCACAACTAGAAACTCCACAACTAGAAACTCAACAACTAGAAACTCCACAACTAGAAACTCCGCAACTAGAAACTCCACAGCTAGAAAGTCCGCAACTAGAAACTCTGCAACTAGAAACTCCGCAACTAGAAATTCCACAGCTAGAAAATCCACCACTAGAAACTTCACAACTAGCAACTCCCAACTAGACACTCCGCAACTACGAACTCTACAACTTCAAAATCCACAACTAGAAACTCCACAACTTGAAACTCCACAACTAGATACTCCACAACTACAAACTCCACAACTACAAACTCCACAGCTTGAAACTCCGCAACTAGAAACTCCATAACTAGAAACTCCACTACTAGAAAACTCCACAACTAGAAACTCTGCAACTAGAAACTCTGCAACTAGAAACTCCGCAACTAGAAACTCCACAGCTAGAAACTTCACTACTTGAAACACTACAACTAGATACTCCAAAACTACGAATTCCACAACAATAAACTCCAACACTAGAAACTCCGCAACTAGAAACTCCCAACTTGACTCTCCACAACTAGGAACTCTACATCTTCAAAATCCACTACTAGAAACTCCACAACTTGAAACTCCACAACTAGATACTCCATAACTACAAACTCCACAACTACAAACTCCACAACTTGAAACTCCGCAACTAGAAACTCCATAACTAGAAACTCCACTACTAGAAAACTCCGCAACTAGAAACTCTGCAACTAGAAACTCCGCAACTAGAAACTCCACAGCTAGAAACTTCACTACTTGAAACACCACAACTAGATACTTCAAAACTACGAATTCCACAGCTAGAAACTCCACAACTTGAGATTTTGCTACTAGAACCTCGGCAACTAGAACCTCGGCAACTAGAAACTCAACCACTAGAAACTCCACAACTATAAACTTCTCAACTAAAAACTCCACAACTTGAAACACCACAACTATATACTCCACAACTACAAACTCCACAACTAGAAACTCCACAACTAGAAACTCCACAATTAGAAACTCCACAACTAGAAACTCCACAACTTGAAACTCCATAACTAGAAACTCCACTACTAGAAAACTCCGCAACTAGAAACTCTGCAACTAGAAACTCCGCAACTAGAAACTCCACAATTAGAAACTTCACTACGTGAAACACCACAACTAGATACTTCAAAACTACGAATTCCACAACTAGAAACTCCGCAACTAGAAACTCTTCAACTAGAAACTCCGCAACTAGAAACTCCACAGCTAGAAACTCCACAACTTGAGATTTTGCTACTAGAACCTCGGCAACTAGAAACTCAACCACTAGAAACACCACAACTAGATACTCCACAACTACAAACTCCACAACTAGAAACTCCACAATAAGAAACTCCACAACTAGAAACTCCACAACTTGAAACTCCATAACTAGAAACTCCACTACTAGAAAACTCCACAACTAGAAACTCTGCAACTAGAAACTCCGCAACTAGAAACTCCACAGCTAGAAACTTCACTACTTGAAACACTACAACTAGATACTCCAAAACTACGAATTCCACAACAATAAACTCCAACACTAGAAACTCCGCAACTAGAAACTCCCAACTTGACTCTCCACAACTAGGAACTCTACAACTTCAAAATCCACTACTAGAAACTCCACAACTTGAAACTCCACAACTAGATACTCCATAACTACAAACTCCACAACTACAAACTCCACAACTTGAAACTCCGCAACTAGAAACTCCATAACTAGAAACTCCACTACTAGAAAACTCCGCAACTAGAAACTCGGCAACTAGAAACTCCGCAACTAGAAACTCCACAGCTAGAAACTTCACTACTTGAAACACCACAACTAGATACTTCAAAACTACGAATTCCACAACTAGAAACTCCGCAACTAGAAACTCTTCAACTAGAAACTCCGCAACTAGAAACTCCACAGCTAGAAACTCCATAACTTGAGATTTTGCTACTAGAACCTCGGCAACTAGAAACTCAACCACTAGAAACTCCACAACTAGAAACTTCTCAACTAAAAACTCCACAACTTGAAACACCACAACTATATACTCCACAACTACAAACTCCACAACTAGAAACTCCACAATTAGAAACTCCTCAACTAGAAACTCCACAACTTCAAACTCCATAACTAGAAACTCCACTACTAGAAAACTCCACAACTAGAAACTCTGCAACTAGAAACTCCGCAACTAGAAACTCCACAGCTAGAAACTTCACTACTTGAAACACTACAACTAGATACTCCAAAACTACGAATTCCACAACAATAAACTCCAACACTAGAAACTCCGCAACTAGAAACTCCCAACTTGACACTCCGCAACTAGGAACTCTACAACTTCAAAATCCACAACTATAAACTCCACAACTTGAAACTCCACAACTAAATACTCCATAACTACAAACTCCACAACTACAAACTCCACAACTTGAAACTCCGCAACTAGAAACTCCATAACTAGAAACTCCACTACTAGAAAACTCCGCAACTAGAAACTCCACTGCTAGAAACTTCACTACTAGAAACACCACAACTAGATACTTCAAAACTACGAATTCCACAACTAGAAACTCCGCAACTAGAAACTCCGCAACTAGAAACTCCGCAACTAGAAACTCCACAGCTAGAAACTCCACAACTTGAAATTTTGCTACTAGAAACTCGGCAACTAGAAACTCAACCACTAGAAACTGCACAACTAGAAACTTCTCAACTGAAAACTCCACAACTTGAAACACCACAACTAGATACTCCACAACTACAAACTCCACAACTAGAAACTCCACAACTAGAAACTCCACAACTAGAAACTCCACAACTTGAAACTCCATAACTAGAAACTCCACTACTAGAAAACTCCACAACTAGAAACTCTGCAACTAGAAACTCCGCAACTAGAAACTCCACAGCTAGAAACTTCACTACTTTAAACACTACAACTAGATACTCCAAAACTACGAATTCCACAACAATAAACTCCAACACTAGAAACTCTGCAACTAGAAACTCCACAACTAGAAACTCCTCAACTAGAAACTCCACAACTTGAAACACCACAACTAGATTCTCTAGAAACTCCACAACTAGAAACTCCACAACTTGAAACTCCGCAACTACAAATTCCACAACTAGAAACTCCACAACTTGAAACACCACAACTAGATACTCCACAAAAGCAAATTTCATAACTAGAAACTCCGCCACCAGAAACTCCACAACTATTAAACTCCGCAACTAGAAAATCTTCAACTAGAAACTCCGCAACTAGAAACTCCACAGCTAGAAACTTCACTACTTGAAACACCACAACCAGATACTCCACAACTACGAATTCCACAACTAGAAACTCCACAGCTAGGAAGTCCGCAACTAGAAACTCTGCAACTAGAAACTCCACAACTAGAAACTGCACAGCTAGAAAATCCACCACTAAAAACTCCACAACTAGCTACTCCACAACTAAAGACTCCGGAACTAGAAAACTCCGCAACTAGAAACTCCCAACTAGACTTTCCGCAACAAGAAACTCCGCAACTAGAAACTCCACAACTTGAGACTTCGAAACTACAAACTCCACAACTAGAAACTCCACAACTAGAAACTCCACAACTAGAAACTCCGCAACTAAAACTCCACAGCTAAAAAGTCCGCAACTAGAAACTCTGCAACTAGAAACTCCGCAACTAGAAATTCCACAGCTAGAAAATCCACCACTAGAAACTCCACAACTAGCAACTCCCAACTAGACACTCCGCAACTAGGAACTCTACAACTTCAAATTCCACAACTAGAAACTCCTCAACTTGAAACTCCACAACTAGATACTCCATAACTAGAAACTCCAGTACTAGAAAACTCCGCAACTAGAAACTCTGCAACTAGAAACTCCGCAACTAGAAACTCCACAACTTGAGATTTTGCTACTAGAAACTCGGCGACGAGAAACTCTACCACTAGAAACTCCACAACTAGAAACTTCTCAACTAAAAACTCCAAAACTTGAAACTCCACAACTAGATACTCCACAACTACAAACTCCACAACTAGAAACTCCACAATTAGAAACTCCACAACTAGAAACTTCTCAACTTGAAACTCCATAACTAGAAACTCCACTACTAGAAAACTCAACAACTAGAAACTCTGCAACTAGAAACTCCGCAACTCGAAACTCCACAGCTAGAAACTTCACTACTTGAAACACTACAACTAGATACTCCAAAACTACGAATTCCACAACAATAAACTCCAACACTAGAAACTCCGCAACTAGAAACTCCCAACTTGACACTCCGCAACTAGGAACTCTACAACTTCAAAATCCACAACTATAAACTCCACAACTTGAAACTCCACAACTAAATACTCCATAACTACAAACTCCACAACTACAAACTCCACAACTTGAAACTCCGCAACTAGAAACTCCATAACTAGAAACTCCACTACTAGAAAACTCCGCAACTAGAAACTCTGCAACTAGAAACTCCGCAACTAGAAACTCCACAGCTAGAAACTTCACTACTTGAAACACCACAACTAGATACTTCAGAACTACGAATTCCACAACTAGAAACTCCGCAACTAGAAACTCCGCAACTAGAAACTCCACAGCTAGAAACTCCACAACTTGAAATTTTGCTACTAGAAACTCGGCAACTAGAAACTCAACCACTAGAAACTGCACAACTCTAAACTTCTCAACTAAAAACTCCACAACTTGAAACACCACAACTCGATACTCCACATCTACAAACTCCACAACTAGAAACTCCACAACTAGAAACTCCACAACTAGAAACTCCACAACTTGAAACTCCATAACTAGAAACTCCACTACTAGAAAACTCCACAACTAGAAACTCTGCAACTAGAAACTCCGCAACTAGAAACTCCACAGCTAGAAACTTCATTACTTTAAACACTACAACTAGATACTCCAAAACTACGAATTCCACAACAATAAACTCCAACACTAGAAACTCTGCAACTAGAAACTCCACAACTAGAAACTCCTCAACTAGAAACTCCACAACTTGAAACACCACAACTAGATTCTCTAGAAACTCCACAACTAGAAACTCCACAACTTGAAACTCCGCAACTACAAATTCCACAACTAGAAACTCCACAACTTGAAACACCACAACTAGATACTCCACAACTAGAAACTCCACAACTAGAAGCTCCACAACTAGAAATTCCGCAACTAGAAACTCCACAACTAGATACTCCTAAAAAACAAATTTCATAACTAGAAACTCCACAGCTGGGAAGTCCGCAACTAGAAACTCTGCAACTAGAAACTCCGCAACTAGAAACTGCACAGCTAGAAAATCCACCACTAAAAACTGCACAACTAGCTACTCTACAACTAAAGACTCCGGAACTAGAAAACTCCGCAACTAGAAACTCCCAACTAGCCTTTCCGCAACAAGAAACTCAGCAACTAGAAACTCCACAACTTGAGACTTCGAAACTACAAACTCCACAACTAGAAACTCCACAACTAGAAACTCCACAACTAGAAACTCCGCAACTAGAAACTCCACAGCTAGAAAGTCCACAACTAGAAACTCTGCAACTAGAAACTCCGCAACTAGAAATTCCACAGCTAGAAAATCCACCACTAGAAACTCCACAACTAGCAACTCCCAACTAGACACTCCGCAACTACGAACTCTACAACTTCAAAATCCACAACTAGAAACTCCACAACTTGAAACTCCACAACTAGATACTCCACAACTACAAACTCCACAACTACAAACTCCACAACTAGAAATTCCACAACTTGAAACTCCATAACTAGAAACTCCACTACTAGAAAACTCCACAACTAGAAACTCTGCAACTAGAAACTCCGCAACTAGAAACTCCACAGCTAGAAACTTCACTACTTGAAACACTACAACTAGATACTCCAAAACTACGAATTCCACAACAATAAACTCCAACACTAGAAACTCTGCAACTAGAAACTCCACAACTAGAAACTCCTCAACTAGAAACTCCACAACTTGAAACACCACAACTAGATTCTCTAGAAACTCCACAACTAGAAACTCCACAACTTGAAACTCCGCAACTACAAATTCCACAACTAGAAACTCCACAACTTGAAACACCACAACTAGATACTCCACAACTAGAAACTCCACAACTAGAAGCTCCACAACTAGAAATTCCGCATCTAGAAACTCCACAACTAGAGACTCCATAAGTCTAAACTTCACAACTAGAAACTCCACAACCAGAAACTCCACAAATAGAAACTCCGCAACTAGAAATTCCACAACTAGAGACTCCACAACAAGAGACTTCACAACTAGAAACTCCGCAACTAGAGACTCCACAACCAGAAACTCCACAGCTAGAAATTCCACAGCTTGAGACTTCGTATGTAGAGACTCGGCAACTAGAAACACAACAACTAGAAACTCCACAACGAGAAACTCCACAACTAGAAACTCCACAACTTGAAACACCACAAATAGATACTCCTAAAAAACAAATTTCATAACTAGAAACTCCACAGCTAGAAAGTCCGCAACTAGAAACTCTGCAACTAGAAACTCCGCAACTAGAAACTCCACAGCTAGAAAATCCACAACTAGAAACTCCACAACTAGCACCTCCACAACTACAGACTCCGCAACTAGAAAACTCCGCAACTAGAAACTCCCAACCAGACACTCCGCAACTAGGAACTCTACAACTTCAAAATCCACAACTAGAAACTCCCCAACTTGAAATACCACAACTAGAAACTCCTCAGCTAGAAACTTCACTACTTGAAACACCACAACCAGATACTCCACAACTACGAATTCCTCAACTAGAAACTCCACAGCTAGGAAGTCCGCAACTAGAAACTCTGCAACTAGAAACTCCACAACTAGAAACTGCACAGCTAGAAAATCCACCACTAAAAACTCCACAACTAGCTACTCCACAACTAAAGACTCCGGAACTAGAAAACTCCGCAACTAGGAACTCCCAACTAGCCTTTCCGCAACAAGAAACTCAGCAACTAGAAACTCCACAACTTGAGACTTCGAAACTACAAACTCCACAACTAGAAACTCCACAACTAGAAACTCCACAACTAGAAACTCCACAACTAGAAACTCCGCAACTAGAAACTCCACAGCTAGAAAGTCCGCAACTAGAAACTCTGCAACTAGAAACTCCGCAACTAGAAATTCCACAGCTAGAAAATCCACCACTAGAAACTCCACAACTAGCAACTCCCAACTAGACACTCCGCAACTATGAACTCTACAACTTCAAAATCCACAACTAGAAAGTCCACAACTTGAAACTCCACAACTAGATACTCCACAACTACAAACTCCACAACTACAAACTCCACAGCTTGAAACTCCGCAACTAGAAACTCCATAACTAGAAACTCCACTACTAGAAAACTCCACAACTAGAAACTCTGCAACTAGAAACTCCACAACTTGAGATTTTGCTACTAGAAACTCGGCAACTAGAAACTCAACCACTAGAAACTCCACAACTAGAAACTTCTCAACTAAAAACTCCACAACTTGAAACACCACAACTAGATACTCCACAACTACAAACTCCACAACTAGAAACTCCACAATTAGAAACTCCACAACTAGAAACTCCACAACTTGAAACTCCATAACTAGAAACTCCACTACTAGAAAACTCCACAACTAGAAACTCTGCAACTAGAAACTCCGCAACTAGAAACTCCACAGCTAGAAACTTCACTACTTGAAACACTACAACTAGATACTCCAAAACTACGAATTCCACAACAATAAACTCCAACACTAGAAACTCCGCAACTAGAAACTCCCAACTTGACACTCCGCAACTAGGAACTCTACAACTTCAAAATCCACAACTGTAAACTCCACAACTTGAAACTCCACAACTAAATACTCCATAACTACAAACTCCACAACTACAAACTCCACAACTTGAAACTCCGCAACTAGAAACTCCATAACTAGAAACTCCACTACTAGAAAACTCCGCAACTAGAAACTCTGCAACTAGAAACTCCGCAACTAGAAACTCCACAGCTAGAAACTTCACTACTTGAAACACCACAACTAGATACTTCAAAACTACGAATTCCACAACTAGAAACTCCGCAACTAGAAACTCCGCAACTAGAAACTCCGCAACTAGAAACTCCACAGCTAGAAACTCCACAACTTGAAATTTTGCTACTAGAAACTCGGCAACTAGAAACTCAACCACTAGAAACTGCACAACTAGAAACTTCTCAACTAAAAACTCCACAACTTGAAACACCACAACTAGATACTCCACAACTACAAACTCCACAACTAGAAACTCCACAACTAGAAACTCCACAACTTGAAACTCCATAACTAGAAACTCCACTACTAGAAAACTCCACAACTAGAAACTCTGCAACTAGAAACTCCGCAACTAGAAACTCCACAGCTAGAAACTTCACTACTTTAAACACTACAACTAGATACTCCAAAACTACGAATTCCACAACAATAAACTCCAACACTAGAAACTCTGCAACTAGAAACTCCACAACTAGAAACTCCTCAACTAGAAACTCCACAACTTGAAACACCACAACTAGATTCTCTAGAAACTCCACAACTAGAAACTCCACAACTTGAAACTCCGCAACTACGAATTCCAAACTAGAAACTCAACAACTTGAAACACCACAACTAGATACTCCACAACTAGAAACTCCACAACTAGAAGCTCCACCACTAGAAATTCCGCAACTAGAAACTCCACAACTAGAGACTCCATAACTCTAAACTTCACAACTAGAAACTCCACAACCAGAAACTCCACAAATAGAAACTCCGCAACTAGAAATCCCACAACTAGAGACTCCACAACAAGAGACTTCACAACTAGAAACTCCGCAACTAGAGACTCCACAACCAGAAACTCCACAGCTAGAAATTTCACAGCTTGAGACTTCGTATGTAGAGACTCGGCAACTAGAAGCACAACAACTAGAAACTCGACAACGAGAAACTCCACAACTAGAAACTCCACAACTTGAAACACCACAACTAGATACTCCTAAAAAACAAATTTCATAACTAGAAACTCCACAGCTAGAAAGTCCGCGACTAGAAACTCTGCAACTAGAAACTCCGCAACTAGAAACTCCACAGCTAGAAAATCCACGACTAGAAACTCCACAACTAGCAACTCCACAACTACAGACTCCGCAACTAGAAAACTCCGCAACTAGAAACTTCCAACCAGACACTCCGCAACTAGGAACTCTACAACTTCAAAATCCACAACTAGAAACTCCCCAACTTGAAACACCACAACTAGAAACTCCACAGCTAGAAACTTCACTACTTGAAACACCACAACCAGATACTCCACAACTACGAATTCCTCAACTAGAAACTCCACAGCTAGGAAGTCCGCAACTAGAAACTCTGCAACTAGAAACTCCGCAACTAGAAACTGCACAGCTAGAAAATCCACCACTAAAAACTCCACAACTAGCTACTCCACAACTAAAGACTCCGGAACTAGAAAACTCCGCGACTAGAAACTCCCAACTAGCCTTTCCGCAACAAGAAACTCAGCAACTAGAAACTCCACAACTTGAGACTTCGAAACTACAAACTCCACAACTAGAAACTCCACAACTAGAAACTCCACAACTAGAAACTCCACAACTAGAAACTCTGCAACTAGAAACTCCACAGCTAGAAAGTCCGCAACTAGAAACTCTGCAACTAGAAACTCCGCAAATAGAAATTCCACAGCTAGAAAATCCACCACTAGAAACTCCACAACTAGCAACTCCCAACTAGACACTCCGCAACTACGAACTCTACAACTTCAAAATCCACAACTAGAAAGTCCACAACTTGAAACTCCACAACTAGATACTCCACAACTACAAACTCCACAACTACAAACTCCACAGCTTGAAACTCCGCAACTAGAAACTCGATAACTAGAAACTCCACTACTAGAAAACTCCACAACTAGAAACTCTGCAACTAGAAACTCCACAACTTGAGATTTTGCTACTAGAAACTCGGCAACTAGAAACTCAACCACTAGAAACTCCACAACTAGAAACTTCTCAACTAAAAACTCCACAACTTGAAACACCACAACTAGATACTCCACAACTACAAACTCCACAACTAGAAACTCCACAATTAGAAACTCCACAACTAGAAACTCCACAACTTGAAACTCCATAACTAGAAACTCCACTACTAGAAAACTCCACAACTAGAAACTCTGCAACTAGAAACTCCGCAACTAGAAACTCCACAGCTAGAAACTTCACTACTTGAAACACTACAACTAGATACTCCAAAACTACGAATTCCACAACAATAAACTCCAACACTAGAAACTCCGCAACTAGAAACTCCAAACTACTCTCCACAACTAGGAACTCTACAACTTGAAACTCCACAACTAGATACTCCATAACTACAAACTCCACAACTACAAACTCCACAACTTGAAACTCCGCAACTAGAAACTCCATAACTAGAAACTCCACTACTAGAAAACTCCGCAACTAGAAACTCCACTACTAGAAAACTCCGCAACTAGAAACTCTGCAACTAGAAACTCCGCAACTAGAAACTCCACAGCTAGAAACTTCACTACTTGAAACACCACAACTAGATACTTCAAAACTACAAATTCCACAACTAGAAACTCCGCAACTAGAAACTCCGCAACTAGAAACTCCGCAACTAGAAACTCCGCAACTAGAAACTCCACAGCTAGAAACTCCACAACTTGAAATTTTGCTACTAGAAACTCGGCAACTAGAAACTCAACCACTAGAAACTGCACAACTAGAAACTTCTCAACTAAAAACTCCACAACTTGAAACAGCACAACTAGATACTCCACAACTACAAACTCCACAACTAGAAACTCCACAACTAGAAACTCCACAACTAGAAACTCCACAACTTGAAACTCCATAACTAGAAACTCCACTACTAGAAAACTCCACAACTAGAAACTCTGCAACTAGAAACTCCGCAACTAGAAACTCCACAGCTAGAAACTTCACTACTTTAAACACTACAACTAGATACTCCAAAACTACGAATTCCACAACAATAAACTCCAACACTAGAAACTCTGCAACTAGAAACTCCACAACTAGAAACTCCTCAACTAGAAACTCCACAACTTGAAACACCACAACTAGATTCTCTAGAAACTCCACAACTAGAAACTCCACAACTTGAAACTCCGCAACTACAAATTCCAAACTAGAAACTCAACAACTTGAAACACCACAACTAGATACTCCACAACTAGAAACTCCACAACTAGAAGCTCCACAACTAGAAATTCCGCAACTAGAAACTCCACAACTAGAGACTCCATAACTCTAAACTTCACAACTAGAAACTCCACAACCAGAAACTCCACAAATAGAAACTCCGCCACTAGAAATCCCACAACTAGAGACTCCACAACAAGAGACTTCACAACTAGAAACTCCGCAACTAGAGACTCCACAACCAGAAACTCCACAGCTAGAAATTTCACAGCTTGAGACTTCGTATGTAGAGACTCGGCAACTAGAAACACAACAACTAGAAACTCGACAACGAGAAACTCCACAACTAGAAACTCCACAACTTGAAACACCACAACTAGATACTCCTAAAAAACAAATTTCATAACTAGAAACTCCACAGCTAGAAAGTCCGCAACTAGAAACTCTGCAACTAGAAACTCCGCAACTAGAAACTCCACAGCTAGAAAATCCACGACTAGAAACTCCACAACTAGCAACTCCACAACTACAGACTCCGCAACTAGAAAACTCCGCAACTAGAAACTTCCAACCAGACACTCCGCAACTAGGAACTCTACAACTTCAAAATCCACAACTAGAAACTCCCCAACTTGAAACACCACAACTAGAAACTCCACAGCTAGAAACTTCACTACTTGAAACACCACAACCAGATACTCCACAACTACGAATTCCTCAACTAGAAACTCCACAGCTAGGAAGTCCGCAACTAGAAACTCTGCAACTAGAAACTCCGCAACTAGAAACTGCACAGCTAGAAAATCCACCACTAAAAACTCCACAACTAGCTACTCCACAACTAAAGACTCCGGAACTAGAAAACTCCGCGACTAGAAACTCCCAACTAGCCTTTCCGCAACAAGAAACTCAGCAACTAGAAACTCCACAACTTGAGACTTCGAAACTACAAACTCCACAACTAGAAACTCCACAACTAGAAACTCCACAACTAGAAACTCCACAACTAGAAACTCTGCAACTAGAAACTCCACAGCTAGAAAGTCCGCAACTAGAAACTCTGCAACTAGAAACTCCGCAAATAGAAATTCCACAGCTAGAAAATCCACCACTAGAAACTCCACAACTAGCAACTCCCAACTAGACACTCCGCAACTACGAACTCTACAACTTCAAAATCCACAACTAGAAAGTCCACAACTTGAAACTCCACAACTAGATACTCCACAACTACAAACTCCACAACTACAAACTCCACAGCTTGAAACTCCGCAACTAGAAACTCCATAACTAGAAATTCCACTACTAGAAAACTCCACAACTAGAAACTCTGCAACTAGAAACTCCACAACTTGAGATTTTGCTACTAGAAACTCGGCAACTAGAAACTCAACCACTAGAAACTCCACAACTAGAAACTTCTCAACTAAAAACTCCACAACTTGAAACACCACAACTAGATACTCCACAACTACAAACTCCACAACTAGAAACTCCACAATTAGAAACTCCACAACTAGAAACTCCACAACTTGAAACTCCATAACTAGAAACTCCACTACTAGAAAACTCCACAACTAGAAACTCTGCAACTAGAAACTCCGCAACTAGAAACTCCACAGCTAGAAACTTCACTACTTGAAACACTACAACTAGATACTCCAAAACTACGAATTCCACAACAATAAACTCCAACACTAGAAACTCCGCAACTAGAAACTCCAAACTTGACTCTCCACAACTAGGAACTCTACAACTTGAAACTCCACAACTAGATACTCCATAACTACAAACTCCACAACTACAAACTCCACAACTTGAAACTCCGCAACTAGAAACTCCATAACTAGAAACTCCACTACTAGAAAACTCCGCAACTAGAAACTCCACTACTAGAAAACTCCGCAACTAGAAACTCTGCAACTAGAAACTCCGCAACTAGAAACTCCACAGCTAGAAACTTCACTACTTGAAACACCACAACTAGATACTTCAAAACTACAAATTCCACAACTAGAAACTCCGCAACTAGAAACTCCGCAACTAGAAACTCCGCAACTAGAAACTCCGCAACTAGAAACTCCACAGCTAGAAACTCCACAACTTGAAATTTTGCTACTAGAAACTCGGCAACTAGAAACTCAACCACTAGAAACTGCACAACTAGAAACTTCTCAACTAAAAACTCCACAACTTGAAACACCACAACTAGATACTCCACAACTACAAACTCCACAACTAGAAACTCCACAACTAGAAACTCCACAACTAGAAACTCCACAACTTGAAACTCCATAACTAGAAACTCCACTACTAGAAAACTCCACAACTAGAAACTCTGCAACTAGAAACTCCGCAACTAGAAACTCCACAGCTAGAAACTTCACTACTTTAAACACTACAACTAGATACTCCAAAACTACGAATTCCACAACAATAAACTCCAACACTAGAAACTCTGCAACTAGAAACTCCACAACTAGAAACTCCTCAACTAGAAACTCCACAACTTGAAACACCACAACTAGATTCTCTAGAAACTCCACAACTAGAAACTCCACAACTTGAAACTCCGCAACTACAAATTCCACAACTAGAAACTCCACAACTTGAAACACCACAACTAGATACTCCACAACTAGAAACTCCACAACTAGAAGCTCCACAACTAGAAATTCCGCAACTAGAAACTCCACAACTAGAGACTCAATAACTCTAAACTTCACAACTAGAAACTCCACAACCAGAAACTCCACAAATAGAAACTCCGCAACTAGAAATCCCACAACTAGAGACTCCACAACAAGAGACTTCACAACTAGAAACTCCGCAACTAGAGACTCCACAACCAGAAACTCCACAGCTAGAAATTCCACAGCTTGAGACTTCGTATGTAGAGACTCGGCAACTAGAAACACAACAACTAGAAACTCCACAACGAGAAACTCCACAACTAGAAACTCCACAACTTGAAACACCACAACTAGATACTCCTAAAAAACAAATTTCATAACTAGAAACTCCACAGCTAGAAAGTCCGCAACTAGAAACTCTGCAACTAGAAACTCCGCAACTAGAAACTCCACAGCTAGAAAATCCACGACTAGAAACTCCACAACTAGCAACTCCACAACTACAGACTCCGCAACTAGAAAACTCCGCAATTAGAAACTCCCAACCAGACACTCCGCAACTAGGAACTCTACAACTTCAAAATCCACAACTAGAAACTCCCCAACTTGAAACACCACAACTAGAAACTCCACAGCTAGAAACTTCACTACTTGAAACACCACAACCAGATACTCCATAACTACGAATTCCTAAACTAGAAACTCCACAGCTAGGAAGTCTGCAACTAGAAACTCTGCAACTAG
Source organism: Rhipicephalus microplus (assembly GCF_043290135.1). NCBI lineage: Eukaryota > Metazoa > Arthropoda > Arachnida > Ixodida > Ixodidae > Rhipicephalus > Rhipicephalus microplus. The sequence continues at coordinate 10,613,532 of NW_027464595.1, forward strand.
AAACTCCGCAACTAGAAACTGCACAGCTAGAAAATCCACCACTAAAAACTCCACAACTAGCTACTCCACAACTAAAGACTCCGGAACTAGAAAACTCCGCAACTAGAAACTCCCAACTAGCCTTTCCGCAACAAGAAACTCAGCAACTAGAAACTCCACAACTTGAGACTTTGAAACTACAAACTCCACAACTAGAAACTCCACAACTAGAAACTCCACAACTAGAAACTCCGCAAGTAGAAACTCCACAGCTAGAAAGTCCGCAACTAGAAACTCTGCAACTAGAAACTCCGCAACTAGAAATTCCACAGCTAGAAAATCCACCACTAGAAACTCCACAACTAGCAACTCCCAACTAGAAACTCCACAACTTGAGATTTTGCTACTAGAAACTCGGCAACTAGAAACTCAACCACTAGAAACTCCACAACTAGAAACTTCTCAACTAAAAACTCCACAACTTGAAACACCACAACTAGATACTCCACAACTACAAACTCCACAACTAGAAACTCCACAATTAGAAACTCCACAACTAGAAACTCCACAACTTGAAACTCCACAACTAGAAACTCTGCAACTAGAAACTCCGCAACTAGAAACTCCACAGCTAGAAACTTCACTACTTGAAACACTACAACTAGATACTCCAAAACTACGAATTCCACAACAATAAACTCCAACACTAGAAACTCCGCAACTAGAAACTCCCAACTTGACTCTCCACAACTAGGAACTCTACAACTTCAAAATCCACTACTAGAAACTCCACAACTTGAAACTCCACAACTAGATACTCCATAACTACAAACTCCACAACTACAAACTCCACAACTTGAAACTCCGCAACTAGAAACTCCATAACTAGAAACTCCACTACTAGAAAACTCCGCAACTAGAAACTCTGCAACTAGAAACTCCGCAACTAGAAACTCCACAGCTAGAAACTTCACTACTTGAAACACCACAACTAGATACTTCAAAACTACGAATTCCACAACTAGAAACTCCGCAACTAGAAACTCTTCAACTAGAAACTCCGCAACTAGAAACTCCACAGCTAGAAACTCCACAACTTGAGATTTTGCTACTAGAACCTCGGCAACTAGAAACTCAACCACTAGAAACTCCACAACTAGAAACTTCTCAACTAAAAACTCCACAACTTGAAACACCACAACTATATACTCCACAACTACAAACTCCACAACTAGAAACTCTGCAACTTGAAACTCCGCAACTAGAAACTCCACAGCTAGAAACTTCACTACTTGAAACACCACAACTAGATACTTCAAAACTACGAATTCCACAACTTGAAACTCCGCAACTAGAAACTCCACAGCTAGAAACTCCACAACTTGAGATTTTGCTACTAGAAACTCTGCAACTAGAAACTCCGCAACTAGAAACTCCACAACAATAAACTCCAACACTAGAAACTCCGCAACTAGAAACTCCCAACATGACACTCCGCAACTAGGAACTCTACAACTTCATAATCCACAACTATAAACTCCACAACTTGAAACTCCACAACTAAATACTCCACAACTACAAACTCCGCAACTACAAACTCCACAACTTGAAACTCCGCAACTAGAAACTCCATAACTAGAAACTTCACTACTAGAAAACTCCGCAACTAGAAACTCTGCAACTAGAAATTCCGCAACTAGAAACTCCACAACTTGAGATTTTGCTACTAGAAACTCGGCGACTAGAAACTCAACCACTAGAAACTCCACAACTAAAAACTTCTCAACTAAAAACTCCAAAACTTGAAACACCACAACTAGATACTCCACAACTCCAAACTCCACAACTAGAAACTCCACAATTAGAAACTCCACAACTAGAAACTTCTCAACTTGAAACTCCATAACTAGAAACTCCACTACTAGAAAACTCCACAACTAGAAACTCTGCAACTAGAAACTCCGCAACTAGAAACTCCACAGCTAGAAACTTCACTACTTGAAACACCACAACCAGATACTCCACAACAACGAATTCCTCAACTAGAAACTCCACAGCTAGGAAGTCCGCAACTAGAAACTCTGCAACTAGAAACTCCGCAACTAGAAACTGCACAGCTAGAAAATCCACCACTAAAAACTCCACAACTAGCTACTCCACAACTAAAGACTCCGGAACTAGAAAACTCCGCAACTAGAAACTCCCAACTAGCCTTTCCGCAACAAGAAACTCAGGAACTAGAAACTCCACAACTTGAGACTTCGAAACTACAAACTCCACAACTAGAAACTCCACAACTAGAAACTCCACAACTAGAAACAACACAACTAGAAACTCCACAACTAGAAACTCCGCAACTAGAAACTCCACAGCTAGAAAGTCCGCAACTAGAAACTCTGCAACTAGAAACTCCGCAACTAGAAATTCCACAGCTACAAAATCCACCACTAGAAACTCCACAACTAGCAACTCCCAACTAGACACTCCGCAACTACGAACTCTACAACTTCAAAATCCACAACTAGAAACTCCACAACTTGAAACTCCGCAACTAGAAACTCCATAACTAGAAACTCCACTACAAGAAAACTCCACAACTAGAAACTCTGCAACTAGAAACTCCACAACTTGAGATTTTGCTACTAGAAACTCGGCAACTAGAAACTCAACCACTAGAAACTCCACAACTAGAAGCTTCTTAACTAAAAACTCCACAACTTGAAACACCACAACTAGATACTCCACAACTACAAACTCCACAACTAGAAACTCCACAATTAGAAACTCCACAACTAGAAACTTCTCAACTTGAAACTCCATAACTAGAAACTCCACTACTAGAAAACTCCACAACTAGAAACTCTGCAACTAGAAACTCCGCAACTAGAAACTCCACAGCTAGAAACTTCACTACTTGAAACACCACAACCAGATACTCCACAACAACGAATTCCTCAACTAGAAACTCCACAGCTAGGAAGTCCGCAACTAGAAACTCTGCAACTAGAAACTCCGCAACTAGAAACTGCACAGCTAGAAAATCCACCACTAAAAACTCCACAACTAGCTACTCCACAACTAAAGACTCCGGAACTAGAAAACTCCGCAACTAGAAACTCCCAACTAGCCTTTCCGCAACAAGAAACTCAGGAACTAGAAACTCCACAACTTGAGACTTCGAAACTACAAACTCCACAACTAGAAACTCCACAACTAGAAACTCCACAACTAGAAACAACACAACTAGAAACTCCACAACTAGAAACTCCGCAACTAGAAACTCCACAGCTAGAAAGTCCGCAACTAGAAACTCTGCAACTAGAAACTCCGCAACTAGAAATTCCACAGCTACAAAATCCACCACTAGAAACTCCACAACTAGCAACTCCCAACTAGACACTCCGCAACTACGAACTCTACAACTTCAAAATCCACAACTAGAAACTCCACAACTTGAAACTCCGCAACTAGAAACTCCATACCTAGAAACTCCACTACAAGAAAACTCCACAACTAGAAACTCTGCAACTAGAAACTCCACAACTTGAGATTTTGCTACTAGAAACTCGGCAACTAGAAACTCAACCACTAGAAACTCCACAACTAGAAGCTTCTTAACTAAAAACTCCACAACTTGAAACACCACAACTAGATACTCCACAACTACAAACTCCACAACTAGAAACTCCACAATTAGAAACTCCACAACTAGAAACTCCACAACTTGAAACTCCATAACTAGAAACTTCACTACTTGAAACACTACAACTAGATACTCCAAAACTACGAATTCCACAACAATAAACTCCAACACTAGAAACTCCGCAACTAGAAACTCCCAACTTGACACTCCGCAACTAGGAACTCTACAACTTCAAAATCCACAACTATAAACTCCACAACTTGAAACTCCACAACTAAATACTCCATAACTACAAACTCCACAACTACAAACTCCACAACTTGAAACTCCGCAACTAGAAACTCCATAACTAGAAACTCCACTACTAGAAAACTCCGCAACTAGAAACTCTGCAACTAGAAACTCCGCAACTAGAAACTCCACAGCTAGAAACTTCACTACTTGAAACACCACAACTAGATACTTCAAAACTACGAATTCCACAACTTTAAACTCCGCAACTAGAAACTCCGCAACTAGAAACTCCGCAACTAGAAACTCCACAGCTAGAAACTCCACAACTTGAAATTTTGCTACTAGAAACTCGGCAACTAGAAACTCAACCACTAGAAACTGCACAACTAGAAACTTCTCAACTAAAAACTCCACAACTTGAAACACCACAACTAGATACTCCACAACTACAAACTCCACAACTAGAAACTCCACAACTAGAAACTCCACAACTAGAAACTCCACAACTTGAAACTCCATAACTAGAAACTCCACTACGAGAAAACTCCAACACTAGAAACTCTGCAACTAGAAACTCCACAACTAGAAACTCCTCAACTAGAAACTCCACAACTTGAAACACCACAACTAGATTCTCTAGAAACTCCACAACTAGAAACTCCACAACTTGAAACTCCGCAACTACAAATTCCACAACTAGAAACTCCACAACTTGAAACACCACAACTAGATACTCCACAACTAGAAACTCCACAACTAGAAGCTCCACAACTAGAAATTCCGCAACTAGAAACTCCACAACCAGAGACTCCATAACTCTAAACTTCACAACTAGAAACTCCACAACCAGAAACTCCACAAATAGAAACTCCGCAACTAGAAATCCTACAACTAGAGACTCCACAACAAGAGACTTCACAACTAGAAACTCCGCAACTAGAGACTCCACAACCAGAAACTCCACAGCTAGAAATTCCACAGCTTGAGACTTCGTATGTAGAGACTCGGCAACTAGAAACACAACAACTAGAAACTCCACAACGAGAAACTCCACAACTAGAAACTCCACAACTTGAAACACCACAACCAGATACTCCACAACTACGAATTCCTCAACTAGAAACTCCACAGCTCGGAAGTCCGCAACTAGAAACTCTGCAACTAGAAACTCCGACACTAGAAACTGCACAGCTAGAAAATCCACCACTAAAAACTCCACAACTAGCTACTCCACAACTAAAGACTCCGGAACTAGAAAACTCCGCAACTAGAAACTCCCAACTAGCCTTTCCGCAACAAGAAACTCAGCAACTAGAAACTCCACAACTTGAGACTTCGAAACTACAAACTCCACAACTAGAAACTCCACAACTAGAAACTCCACAACTAGAAACTCCACAACTAGAAACTCCGCAACTAGAAACTCCACAGCTAGAAAGTCCGCAACTAGAAACTCTGCAACTAGAAACTCCGCAACTAGAAATTCCACAGCTAGAAAATCCACCACTAGAAACTCCACAACTAGCAACTCCCAACTAGACACTCCGCCACTACGAACTCTACAACTTCAAAATCCACAACTTGAAACACCACAACTAGATACTCCACAACTACAAACTCCACAACTAGAAACTCACAATTAGAAACTCCACAACTAGAAACTCCACAACTTGAAACTCCATAACTAGAAACTCCACTACTAGAAAACTCCACAACTAGAAACTCTGCAACTAGAAACTCCGCAACTGGAAACTCCACAGCTAGAAACTTCACTACTTGAAACACTACAACTAGTAACTCCAAAACTACGAATTCCACAACAATAAACTCCAACACTAGAAACTCCGCAACTAAAAACTCCCAACTTGACTCTCCACAACTAGGAACTCTACAACTTCAAAATCCACTACTAGAAACTCCACAACTTGAAACTCCACAACTAGATACTCCAAAACTACAAACTCCACAACTACAAACTCCACAACTTGAAACTCCGCAACTAGAAACTCCATAACTAGAAACTCCACTACTAGAAAACTCCGCAACTAGAAGCTCCGCAACTAGAAACTCCACAGCTAGAAACTTCACTACTTGAAACACCACAACTAGATACTTCAAAACTACGAATTCCACAACTAGAAACTCCGCAACTAGAAACTCTTCAACTAGAAACTCCGCAACTAGAAACTCCACAGCTAGAAACTCCACAACTTGAGATTTTGCTACTAGAACCTCGGCAACTAGAAACTCAACCACTAGAAACTCCACAACTAGAAACTTCTCAACTAAAAACTCCACAACTTGAAACACCACAACTATATACTCCACAACTACAAACTCCACAACTAGAAACACTGCAACTTGAAACTCCGCAACTAGAAACTCCACAGCTAGAAACTTCACTACTTGAAACACCACAACTAGATAATTCAAAACTACGAATTCCACAACTAGAAACTCCGCAACTAGAAACTCCGTAACTAGAAACTCCGCAACTAGAAACTCCACAGCTAGAAACTCCACAACTTGAGATTTTGCTACTAGAAACTCTGCAACTAGAAACTCCGCAACTAAAAACTCCACAGCTAGAAACTTCACTACTTGAAACACTACAACTAGATACTCCAAAACTACGAATTCCACAACAATAAACTCCAACACTAGAAACTCCGCAACTAGAAACTCCCAACATGACACTCCGCAACTAGGAACTCTACAACTTCAAAATCCACAACTATAAACTCCACAACTTGAAACTCCACAACTAAATACTCCACAACTACAAACTCCACAGCTACAAACTCCACAACTTGAAACTCCACAACTAGAAACTCCATAACTAGAAACTCCACTACTAGAAAACTCCGCAACTAGAAACTCTTCAACTAGAAACTCCGCAACTAGAAACTCCACAACTTGAGATTTTGCTACTAGAAACTCGGCGACTAGAAACTCAACCACTAGAAACTCCACAACTAAAACTTCTCAACTAAAAACTCCAAAACTTGAAACACCACAACTAGATACTCCACAACTACAAACTCCACAACTAGAAACTCCACAATTAGAAACTCCACAACTAGAAACTTCTCAACTTGAAACTCCATGACTAGAAACTCCACTACTAGAAAACTCCACAACTAGAAACTCTGCAACTAGAAACTCCGCAACTAGAAACTCCAAAGCTAGAAACTTCACTACTTGAAACAGCACAACCAGATACTCCACAACTACGAATTCCACAACTAGAAACTCCACAGCTAGGAAGTCCGCAACTAGAAACTCTGCAACTAGAAACTCCACAACTAGAAACTGCACTGCTAGAAAATCCACCACTAAAAACTCCACAACTAGCTACTCCACAACTAAAGACTCCGGAACTAGAAAACTCCGCAACTAGAAACTCCCAACTAGACTTTCCGCAACAAGAAACTCCGCAACTAGAAACTCCACAACTTGAGACTTCGAAACTACAAACTCAACAACTAGAAACTCCACAACTAGAAACTCCACAACTAGAAACTCCACAACTAGAAACTCCGCAACTAAAAACTCCACAGCTAAAAAGTCCGCAACTAGAAACTCTGCAACTAGAAACTCCGCAACTAGAAATTCCACAGCTAGAAAATTCACCACTAGAAACTCCACAACTAGCAACTCCCAACTACACACTCCGCAACTAGGAACACTACAACTTCAAATTCCACAACTAGAAACTCCACAACTTGAAACTCCACAACTACATACTCCACAACTACAAACTCCACAACTACAAACTCCACAACTTGAAACTCCGCAACTAGAAACTCCATAACTAGAAACTCCTCTACTAGAAAACTCCGCCACTAGAAACTCTGCAACTAGAAACTCCGCAACTAGAAACTCCACAACTTGAGATTTTGCTACTAGAAACTCGGCGACTAGAAACTCAACCACTAGAAACTCCACAACTAAAAACTTCTCAACTAAGAACTCCAAAACTTGAAACACCACAACTAGATACTCCACAACTACAAACTCCACAACTAGAAACTCCACAATTAGAAACTCCACAACTAGAAACTTCTCAACTGGAAACTTCATAACTAGAAACTCCACTACTAGAAAACTCCACAACTAGAAACTCTGCAACTAGAAACTCCGCAACTAGAAACTCCACAGCTAGAAACTTCACTACTTGAAACACTAAAACTAGATACTCCAAAACTACGAATTCCACAACAATAAACTCCAACACTAGAAACTCCGCAACTAGAAACTTCCAACATGACCTTCCGCAACTAGGAACTCTACAACTTCAAAATCCACAACTATAAACTCCACAACTTGAAACTCCACAACTAAATACTCCATAACTACAAACTCCACAACTACAAACTCCACAACTTGAAACTCCGCAACTAGAAACTCCATAACTAGAAACTCCACTACTAGAAAACTCCGCAACTAGAAACTCTGCAACTAGAAACTCCACAGCTAGAAACTTCACTACTTGAAACACCAGAACTAGATACTTCAAAACTACGAATTCCACAACTAGAAACTCCGCAACTAGAAATTCCGCAACTAGAAACTCCGCAACTAGAAACTCCACAGCTAGAAACTCCACAACT